>NC_143499.1:32382083-32534375 GCF_051622355.1 Phaseolus vulgaris
TGGAGAGGGTCTTCAGTAAGCATAGAGGTAGAAAAGTGAATTTGGTAGTTCATGTTTGTCCTAAGGTTACATTTTTTTTTCATTTTAGTTTCATGCATAACCGATTATCATTACAAAATAACGCACTACATAATAGATTATGTAGTTAAAAACAGTTGATAATCGATTATGGTCGTGACATAATCGGTAATCTGAGAATTTTTGCCAAGCATAATCGATTATGGGAGCTTTGTTATTTTGACCATAATCGATTATCTGTTAGCATAATCAATTATCTGTTAGCATAATCGATTATGTTAGATTTTGAACTGCAAGAATAGTCGATTATCTGCTGCCATTCCCGAAACCATTGTCGCCCCTTTGACACTTTTTGGGGGTAATCTTCAATTCTCTCGGGGTGTTCAGGTCGGGCTGACACCGACCGCGAAGAATCTCTTCTCACCCGTCCCTAAGGAGGAACTGTTCTCAATCGACATCGAGATGCAATGTCGAGGATTCGTGATGACTCAGCTGACTGTCGATGTTGGAAACCAAAAGGTAAGAGATCTTTCGGCTAGAACATGAGCTGAATGAGGCCTTCAGCTCTTTGAAGTTGTCACTGGAGGCATGTCGGATTTTGAGTCAAGAATGGCTAAAGTTGGTGTCGACCTCGAGCTGAGCCAAGTGAGGTGCGCTGAGAAGGAGAGAGGGAGAAGGAGAAGGAGAAGGAGAAGGAGGTGGTCGAGCTGAAGAAGGCTCTAAAGGCACGAAGGCCAAGTACTCGGCTAGAGGTCGATAAGGCCTCGGTAGAAGCTGAACTTGAGAAAATCCAGAATGAAACCTTGGTGATGTTGGATGAAAGTTTCAACAAGGTCGTCCGACAGGCCTACTTGCTCTACAACGAGCCACCACTAGTGGACGATTTTGAAGCCAACAAGAACATCTATGAGGGTCGATTGGTGCCCTTTGATGAGCTAGAGACCTTGAAGAACACGAAACCGAGGACCTCTACTGAGGACGTTGAAGATGAAGACCGTTAGGTTTTAGTCTCAATGTATTTTGTTCTCTCGGGGCCGAGGTGTGACCTCCTACTTTGATCATTTTGAATATATTGATCGTTTTTCTCCATACCTGCTTTTTAATAATAAACAAGTTATAAAAATTGACATTTCTTTAACTGTTGTTCTAGTAAATATGAATTGTCTCGTTTAAGTAGTTGAATCTCAAGAGGTATGACTGATTAGGGTAAGCATCCTTGATCGAATCGAGTCTTTTACATGTCGGGAGGGAATACCGATTAAGGTATGCGTCCTTGGCCAAACCGAGTCTGTAGGTATCGGGAAGGAATACTGATTAAGGTATGCGTCCTTGGCCGAATCGAGTTTTTAGGTATCGGGAGGGAATATCAGTTAAGGTATATATCCTTAGCCGAATCGAGTCTTTAGGTATCGGGAGGGAATACCGATTAAGGTATGCGTCCTTGGTCGAATCGAGTCTTTAGGTATCGGGAGGGAATACCGGTTAAGGTATGTATCCTTAGCCAAACCGAGTCTTTAGGTATCGGGAGGGAATACCGATTAAGGTATGCGTCCTTGGCCAAACTGAGTCTTTAGGTATCGAGAGGGAATACTGATTAAGGTATGGATCCTTAGTTGAACTGAGTGTTGTGAAAGAGTATATAAATTTAACTTGTATGTTTAAATACACATATTTGAAAATAAATGCCTCATTAAAACCTTCCCGATTGAAAATCCTCCTTAGGAAAAAAACGGTCGGGTGAGAAAAGCGTGCATAATTTTATTGATTTTAACTGTAATAAAATTTGAGGTGCGTGACATTCTATTTCCTCAATACAATCTTGCTCGATAACCACTCTTGGTGGTATGTCCCCGCAGCTGCAACATCTCGAATCTAGAAAGGGCCTTCGCAGTTGGATGAGAACTTGGCATATGTCTTACTTGCCTCACTTTGCATTCGTCGCACAAGATCTCCCTTCTAAAAGCTTTTCGGCTGAACTTTCGCGTTGTACCGCCTAACTGCGCGGAGCATGCATGCAATTTCGTGGATCCTGCTTCTATCTCGGAACTCATTTATGAGGTCAAGTCCAATCGATAGACTCTCCTGATTGATGGACAAATAGAAGATTTGCCTTCTAAGGGGTGGCTCCCCTACCTCAATCGGAATCATGGCCTCGGTGTTGTAAGTCAGGCTATAGGGTGTCTTTTGTGTCGAAGTTTGGGACATGCAGCGGTGGAAGGGCAAGATGAAATACTTGTTATTTGTGAAGGAAATGCATATTTTTGTCTTTGCTACTCAGAAGTTGAATTTAATGTATAAAGAAGACTGAGACTTTGAACACTAACATGTGTGTGGTTTTATTCGGTAATTCATGGGAGACAATGTTTATAATCACATTACTAATTAATGAGACACATGTTAGAACTTTGTGGGAGAAGATTGAGTCCTTGGATGTTTCTAAATCGGGGGATAATAAATTGTATTTGTTAAATTTTTTGATGACTTTGAGATACATGGAGTGTTCTTCCATTTCATACCACTTGACTGAATTTCAAGGGCCTTAGATTAGTTATCGGGAATGGGTATTAAATTTGATGATAAAGTTTTGGGACTATGTCTACTGAATATTTTACCTGAGTCTTTGGATGCATTTTAGATTTCTATTACAAACTTGGCCCCTAATGGTGTTGTTTTTTGCAAGCAGCAAAAAGTGGTGCTCTTAATGAAAAGATGAGAAGGTAGGCACAGGGTTTTTCATCTGAGTCTAAGGTTTTTTTCACTGAAAATAGAGGGATAAATTAAAAAAAGGAACCAAAAGGTGGTAGAGAGAAGTTTAAGAGTAAGTCCAAGTTCAGATACAAAAATGTGGAGTGTTATTATTTCCATAAAACATGACACAAACAAAAGTATTATTTTTTTTTTTGTGGAATAGGGAGAACAAAGGCAAGAAGGGTATGCAAAAAAGGAAGGATCATGATGGTGATGATCGTATTGTTACTGCAACTTCTGGTGATCTTGTTATTCTCGTGACCATGAGTCTTTAATCTTGTATTAGATGAGAGCATGTGGATTATTGATAATGATGCTACACTGAATGTTACACCAAGGAAGGAGTTCTTCACATCTTACACGTCTGGTGATTTTGTTGTCTTGAAGATGGGTAATGATGGTGTGTCTAAGGTAATTGGTGTTGGTGATGTCTTCCTACAAGCCAACATAGGAATGCAATTGTTGCTTAGAGAAGTCAAACATGCTTCTAATGTCTATTTTAATTTGATCTAGGTGCAAATGTTTAATGATGATGGTTATGACTCACCACTTTGTTTTGGAAAGTGAAAGCTCACCAAAGGTAACTTGGCTATTACTAGAGAAGAGAAATCATCTAAATTGTATAGGACAAAAGTTTTGGTTTTTAAAGATAGTGTGAATGTCGTGGATGTGGGGATATATTTGTGGCACCGAAGGCTCAGTCATATTAATGAAAAAGGGTTTAATTTCTTAGTTAAAAAGGATGTTCTTCAAGGACTAAAAAGTGTAAAACTTGAGAAATTTTCTCATTGCATGACTTGCAAGAAAACTAAAGTATCCTTCAAGAAGCATCCTCCCTCAAAGAAGTTATAGTTGTTACAATTGGTACATTATGATGTTTATGGTCCATTGAAGGTAAAATCCTTTAGTGGTGCACTTTACTTTGTTACCTTTATTGATCATTGTTATAGGAAACTAGGGTTATATGTTTTGTAAATAAAAGACCATGTGTTAAACAAGTTCAAACAATTCCATGCCTTGGTTGAAAGACAGACAGGCAAGAAGTTTAAACGCATTTGTACTGCCAATGGTGGTTAATATTGTGGACCATTTGATGTTTATTGCAAGCAACATGGTATTGCACATGAGACTCTTCCCAAAACTCCCCATCTAAATGGTTTGGTAGAAAGGATGAATAGGACATTACTTAAGAGGGTTAGATGTATGCTCTCAGATGCCAAATTACCCAAACATTTTTTAAGTGAGCATTATAGGTAGCAGTGCATGTTATTAATCTCACTCCTACTATTATTCTTGACAATGATTTTTTAGACAAATTTTGGTTTGACGAGAATGTAAGTTATGACAATTTGTGTGTCTGCGATTGTAAGGAATTTTTTCATATTCCAATGGGTGAAAGATCCGAGTTGGATGTGAAGACAAAACAATGCATCTATATTGAATATGGTGAAGATGAATTTGGAAAGTTTATGAATTTGGCAACTTCTTCTCCTTTGTATAGTGTCCTTCGTGGAACTCCTTACAACTTCGTGCGGTGAGTAATTGGAAACAATCGTCACTATGTTATTGGAAGATAGGCTATGGATTCTTTTTTGGTATTATAGTTGCTGCAACAATTGTTCTCAAAGTATCTTAATTTTTTTTTAGTTTTGTATTGTGTTCTCCTATACGTACGTACTGACAAATTTATGTAAATATGACATAAATTAGTTTTAGGTTTGGTGTGTTTGGCTTGTGTTACGAATGCTTTCGCAATTTTTTGAAACTGAGAAGGTGTTATGCTTGTGTATTGAAAATTTTGAGTTCTGAGCTTAGTCATTTAGTGTTCTTTGTTGTTACTCACACTTTGGTCTTGGACTTGAATTGAGTTGTTATTTCCTAGAGTCGTATTACTTCTATTTTTGTCTTTCTGAACCCGTGGAAAAGGCTAGGATTATGGTATTAATGGATTTTAGGAATCACGATTATGTGATTCTCATAATAGTGGTTAAACTGATGAGCTCCATTAGAAAGTTTTTTGCTGAGTTTTGAAAAATTGTACTTGGATATTTGTATTTTTGGCTTTATAAATATGAAGAGAAAAAACAAACGTGTTGAATTGGTATTTCAAGTTAGGTTGCTCTAAAGTGTAAAAAAAATTAACTGCATTTTCATGTTCATTTGCGTTCTCTACCTTCAAGTAAACAAGGGAATTTAGATGTAGTAATAGTATAACCACTTTAATGTTATACTCACAAAATTTAAACTAGAGTACGAAAAAGTCATTTGATTCATTGCTACTTAAGTGTAGAAAAAATAATGTTTGTATTAATGGAAGAATGCTTTTAATTGGTTTAAGTACATGTTTTTTCTGAAATTTAATCCAAACATAATTCTCTCTTCCAAATTAATGGTTGGATTCAATGATTTGATGCTCTTCTAGTATTTGGTTTTTCCCTTTTCTATGAAAAATCATCAAAAAAAATGCTCATATATTATATTTTACAGGTTAAAATAAGAAACTTATAAGCATTTTGTGATTACTAGAATCTAGGTTTTGGGTTTGTTTGTAGGGAAAGTTGAATGATGGTAGAGAGATAATTGTGAAGAAGTTATCACACACTTCAAATCAAGGGAAGAAAGAGTTCGTGAACAAGGCTAAGTTGTTGGCTCGTGTGCAATAATGCAATATGGTGAATTTGGTGGACTATTGTGTCCATGGCAATGAAAAACTACTTATTTACGAGTATGTTGCTCATGAAAGCCTAGACAAGTTTCTTTTCAGTAAGTGCTTCTTCAATGCATGCCACTCCTTCATCATTTATCGAATTACTAGAAACCCATCCTCAATTCCTTATTTTCCCTAATTAGAATCATTTATGTTCTTACAATTTCTAAGAAACAAAAACTGATTTGAATTTATTAATCAAGTTTGAAGAAACTTTGTGGTCCAACCTGAAGAAACTCTAGAAGAGGCCTTGACTTTTCCGTATTTTTTTGTTTGATTCATAGGATGAGTTTGAGGAAGATAAGAGAATGTTTATCATGCAATCACATAAACTTTGATGTTTAATTAGTTTTTCATCAAATTATTGATAAGTAGTGAGATTTTGAAGTTTTAGTGTATTATAAATCTGAAATATTGATTTCACCATCAATTATAGTCTTACACAAATACTATAATCATGGACTCAAATTGAGTTTGGTTTAATTTTTTACTTGATTTAATGTAAAATAGCTAAGATATAGTTGGGTTTGTTGTGTTTTTTAAGCAATTCATCGCAATTTTAGTTCAGGTTGGATAAATACACTGATTAATTAAATAATAGTATTTTTTTTACAATTTATTTTTTTACGGTTTAATTCATGTTTATTTTTGTTTCAATTTAATTTTAATTTCTAAATAAAATATCAATCATTAGTTTTAAATTATTATACATACATTTTTGAAGTTTTTTTGTTCTAATATGAGTTCTTGACATTTATAAATGAGTTTGTTTGTAAATTATACGCAATTGTCTAGATAACGTTGATATGTAGGTGATTGTTATTAATGGATGGAAGAAAATTGATCGATGAATGGGTGTGTCTGGAGAACATTGATATGTAGATGATTGTTATTAATGAATTGGGAAAATGTGATCAATGAATGGGTTTTTCTATAAATTGTATGCAATTGTCTAAATAACATTGATATGTAGGTGATTGTTATTAGTGAATGGAAGAAAATTGATCAATGATATGCAATTGTCTGGATAACATTGATATGCAAGTCATTATTATTAATGAAAGGGGAGAAATTGACTAATGAATGAGTTTGTCTAAAAATTGTATGCAATTATTTGGATAACATAGATATGTAGATGATTGTTACAAGAAAATTGATAAAGCAATCATTTTTTCTAAAAAAAAGCAAACTTACTATGATGATTATTGTAATGGATGACATAAAAAGCCTTATTTACTATGACGGTTTTGATGAGAACCATCATAGTATGTTGTACTTTCTATAACGGTTGTAGAAATATCAGTCATAGAAATTTTTGTCAAAACATATTATGACAAGTATTTTTCACATTTTATGATGGTTTATAAACAACAGTCATAGTAAGTCAAGTTACTATGTCAGTTTTTCAACCAACACAAAAAGCGTAGTTTTTATATTGTCTGAATCTATATTGTCATTAGAATCGTCATAAAAATTTCTATAGAACCATCATAGAAAGTCTTTTTTTGCAATAGTGCCTTCTAAGAACTTAAGTGTTTTGAGGAGGTTTTAGAGAGTGAAGAAAAACAACAGTATCTAAATGCAATGTAAGATGTGATGAAATTCTTGCATGAAATCACACTTATGACTTAGTGAAATTGTCTAAGAACAAGAGGGCCTTAGGAAACATATGGATATTCAGGGTGAAGCATGAGAGTAATTTTGTGTCTCCAAGATATAAAGCTAGACTAATGGTAAAAGGTTTCAAACAAAAGAAGGGTGTTAGCTTCAATGAGATTTTTCTTGTCTATGGTGAAGTTGTCATCCATTAGAGCAATTTTGAGTTTAGTTGCTACTCCTTATTTGGAGGTAGAACTAATGGATGTAAAAATTATTTTCCTTCATCGTGATTTGGAGGAAGAAATTTATATGAAGTAACCTAGTGGCTTTCAAGTTAAAGGCAATGAAGATTATATGTAGGGTAGGAAAAATATATGGTTGGAAGTAGGCTCTACGACAATGGTTTAATAAGTTTAAGTCTTTTATGTATGAGAAAGTCTACAAGAAAACTACTTTTGATCATTTTGTCTACGTTAAAATGATTTATGATGATAACTTTATTATCATGTTATTATATGTTGATGACATGCATATTATTGGGATAGATGTTTCCAAGATTGACAGGTTGAAGAAGCAGCTAGGCGAGTCATTTTTCATGAAAGGTATGGAAGCTTCTAAATATATTCTTGTAATAAGAATCATTTATAATAAAGAGAAAAAGAAGTTTTGATTGTTAGAGGACCTTTGTCTAAATAAGGTCTTGCAGAGATTCTAGATGGAAAATGCTAAGTGTGGGAACACTTCTTTTGAAACTCATTTTAAAGTAAGTGAAAAACAAAGTCCTTCAAATGAACCTAAGAAGTCTAACATGGAGAGAGTTCCTTAGCATCTACAGTGGGTAGTTTGATGTATGCAATCATTTATACTAGACCAAATATTGAACAAGTTTTTGGTATAGTCAATAGATTTTTGTCAAATCCAAGTAGAGAACATTAGAATGTTGTGAAATGGATTTTGAAGTATCTTCATGGTATTATTGATATGAAGCTTTGTTTTGGAGGTGATAAGCCTACAATGGTTGGCTAGAGATATTGATTCCAAATTTTCCAGATCAAGCTATTTGATTAAATTTATAGGGAGAGTTGTAACTTGGCAATCAAAGCTACAAGGGTGTGTAACATTTTCTACTACAAAGGCGAAGTTCATTACCATTACTAAAGCATGCAAGGAGTTGTTAAGGTTAAAGATATTCTTGCATCAACTTGGTTTTGAGCAGGACAACTATCCCATGTTTGTGGATAGTCAAAGTGTCATCCATTTTGTTAAGAATCCAATTTTTCATTCAAGATCTAACTATTAATGTATGGTATCATTGGATACGTGATGCTATAGATTTTAAACTGTTGGAATTGATTAAAATTCATACTAATATAACGGTGCTAATATGATGATTAAAGCATTATCAAGAGGAAAGTTTGAATTTTTTTGTGAGATCATCAATTTGGCGATTATCTCAACATAGTTGTGAGGGAAATATATGTTAGGTATTAGGCTCTCTTCCTATATGGAGAAAATGCTTAAATTAAAAAACTCACTTGATGTCTCACTTAACTAAGTGAAAAAAGGGTTTGAAGTTAACAAGTGAATAAGAAAAATGTCTGAAGTCATTCAAAACACCAACATTTTTTGGGAGAAAATAAATTTGTCAAACTGCAACTGTAAAACATATTATTGCAAATTTGTCCGACTAAAAATTTAACAACTAATTTGGAACATCTAGTTCTTCATTTGAAACGATTGGATCTTTGATACAAGGTTTGAGTGGGAAGATATTCACTTTTTACCATAGTTGTGTATTTGAGATTTTCATCTTCTTTATTATCTATTTGTAGGTTTTATTGCTTTGTAGTTTGTTGTAGTGTTCACACTATTTTAAGCACTTTATTAAAACTCTTTTGAATTGTAACAAATTGTCATCCATCCATTAAATGTACTATTTTCATACATATAATTTATAAAGATCAATAAAAATAAATAAATTGATTGTAATTATTAATATTACAATTTTTAATTTTATTCAGAAAAATGTCTATAAAATTAAATGATTTAAGCATTGATAATAGATAATAGATAAAAAATACTAGAGAACAAAAATAGATTTCACAATAAATTAAGAATATATAAAAGAATTAATAATTAACATATTAATAAATCGAAAACGAATAAAAGAATTGATAATTAATACATTTGAAAATAAGTCAGTCTTTACTATAATTAAGTAAAAATAAATAAGTCATTTATTTAGAGGAAATGATACACAAAAATATTAGTTGTACAAACTCAATAATAAATAATTTTATTCATTAATGCACACGGCAAAACTTACTAGAATACGAGATAATATTCAAATTCAAAGTGGCTTTTTACAATATATCATACAAATTGGGGGTGGTAACATGAAGAACAATAGAACCGGGGAGAACCCTACTCTTTTTTCTTTTTCTTTTTTGAAGCGGTGAGGACAACACAGTATGTACAAATTAAGACAAAATGTACCTCTACCCTTACCCTCTCCTCTCTGGCATTAAAGAAAATAATAAAAGAAAGAAATAAAGAATTCAAGGTTTTCAACCTTGGATACTGTATTTTACACCAAACCTCCACCACTATTAGTAGCTCCTCCTGGTACTCTCAAATAACACGTCCGTAACTGCAACTTCCTGAACCTGTCATGCGGGTACCATAAAAACTACCAAGAGCTAATTCCTCAGTCACTGACAGCCTTTTTATCTAAGGTGCCAAAAAACTCTTCAATCAAATTGGACGTGGTTAAGAAGTCTAAATCTGTACTTGGAGTCGGACATGTTGTGTACCCTTGATACCAGTCTTTAGCAACACAGGGATCCAACAAATAATCATGCTCCATCACATTGCTGGACAAATCAAGTTTTCCTTGCATACGCGGACTCTGATCACATTTAAATCCCCTAGCTTCCAAAGCAGAACTAGAATCGCCAAAACCATGAGAATGGCAAGACACCATATTGGCATCACACTCAAAGGACATACAGGAATCATCCTGGACAGCAATATCGTAATTAAGAATCCTGGCACACCCATCGACATGCTCATCAGGATTACTCCAAGCCTCAACCTGTGAGTTCACCTTGCAATTTAATGAACTTTGATCAATCTCACTCTCTATCTCAGTTGTGTTTCCCATATCACATCCAGTTACACCAAGAACATTATCGTCAGTTCCATATTCACTGTTATCATCATCTTCTTCAGAATAATTATCTTGGTTTTCTACGTGGACATCACCATCACCAAGAGATTCAATGGCAGAATCATCTGAATTTTCAAAACCAAAAATTCCAGGGTTTCTTGTATTACATTCATCATCGTCACTATCAATATCCAAAAACCTGGACCTGTTCTGAGAGGCCCTCCTCTGCAGCATAAAAACATTAAAATAGTAGCTGACTATTTCCCTGCTGGTTCGAGAACAAAAAGTGACTGACAAATGTTTCCAAAAGTTTCTACCCAATGACGCAGGATTGGAGTAAACAACCTCATGAAACATGTCTTCTTCTTCTTCAGTCCATTGCTGTGCAACATGCTCTCCCATGTCACAAAATCCCAAGTTCACAAACTTCTCCTTCCCAAGAGTCTTCATCAATTTTTCACGTGCTTCCCTGACATGCTGTCTAACACATCTAATGGAGCCACGATCCATGCAGTTACACTCTTTCCTGCCTTGTCCACACTCATTAAGTGAAGAATAAGAGCTAGATTCATGCATTGAGAGCAAAGAAGTCCCAATGAGTCTCTCTTCATCTTCATCAACAGTATGAGCTGATAGTAAGCCAGAGGGGGGACTGTCGTGATTATATTTGCTTAATTCTGACATCTTATTCACTTTTCCCCTCCAAACAGGGAGGGTAGCTTGGTGATTTGGACCAATGGGAACTGATTTTCTAGGTGAGCAATCAAACGCCAAATAGTCATCATCCAAAGGAACAAATGCTTTCTGGTGAGTATCAAATTCAAAACAATCTGACGAAGCAGATGATAATGAAGTAGCCCCAGAACCAGTATCATCCTCACCAGAACAACTGCTGAAATGGCCGCTGGTTTGAACATTCTTGTCACCAGCATACGGAGATCCCTTAGCAGCATTTATTTCATGTGGATCATACCATTGAATATTGTAAAAGTCATTTTCACCACCTATGTACCAAATGAAGAATATTCTTTATAACACATCAACTGCCAGACAGTTTTCAATCAGGAAAATTACCACCTTAAAGAATGTTTAACAAATATGAAAAGAAATTAAAACAAAAGCATTTACCTGTAATAACAGTCTTTGCAAAGGACTTATTGGGTGTAACAAAATCATCTAACGAAACCAGTTCATTGTTGCTTTCAAAACGTTTTGCCTTGTTCAAAGAGAGATCCTCAAGTTCATTAGCCTCAAGACACCTCTTATACCCCATTCTGATTATGTCATGAAGTAATTAAGGGTTCGTATTAAAACAAATTTACCAAATAAATAAAGGCATTTGATGCACAAATGACATTGTATTCAGAGGGAAATTTTTGTATTTGTGCTCACAGTATACATGTTGTGATAGAAAGAAAAATACATCACAATTGTTAACATAAGATTTCTGAACATTAACCATCTACAAATATGTTCACCATAAAAGATGGAGTGAGAGAACTGTTTCTATTTTGAAAGGAATAACTAAAGCTAATTGCATTATGATGGAGCTAGAATTTCCGGTAGTGTTACATGCAGATAGATGTACCAAGCTCAATACATATCTCTCTTTTTTAATTTACAATGCATAACTTGTAAAAATAACTTTGAAGTACTTACTAAAATAATATATATATATATATGATGAAAACCACCTATCATAGCTTTTTAAAATCAGCATTATGTTTATTTAAACTTCTGTAAATAATTATATCACATTAACAGGACAAAGTATCATGTGCATTGTGCATTATAGTGAAATTTACACATTAAAGGCACAGCAGCATATCAAAAGGAAACTTATGCACAAATTAAATGAAAACAATAGCGTTTTAAGCCTAAAAAAACACATAACGGCAATAAAACGAGAATGACAAATCATTCTAACCTTGTTTATTCTTTCAAATTCAAACTCAAGACCACTGGACAACACAGCACTTGGGAGAACAGTTTAGGGTCAAACGAAAACAAAAGCCTAATTGGATGCAGAATTACACAGAAAACGCAGTCACTTAATGCCAAGAGGCGTAACCCCCAATTGAATTTCACCAATTACAATAGCAACAAATTGTATTTAAAACCTAACCCTAGATTCTTCACTCGCTTCGAAAATTATTAAATTGGAAACAATACGACCACTACAGTTTCGTCGGGTATGAGAAGCAATCAAACCCCTCAGGTAATTTACAGAAAAACCCACCAGAAATTGAAGTATCAGAAAACCCTAAAAATTGACCGGTTCGAAACCCTAGACACGTGAATAAATCCAGGAATTATCAGGAATTGGGAGGAAATATCAAGCGAGTAAGAACCAAGACCAGGAATTTTGGGTAATACACAAGGAAATACAGCGATCGTGTGGCCTTGAAAAACCTAATCGAAACCCTAACCTAGAAAACGACAGGGATTGAGAAAAGGGTGACAATTTTGGAATCAAACGGAAGAAGATATCGGGAATTAAACGAATTAGGGACTCGATTGAAGAATTAGAAGCAATAATTAAAAGGAGATGGAAGATCGAAAGGGAGAAGATCGAAGGAAGACGGCGATGAAGAGCGAGGTACGGTTCGTGCTTTTCATTACGACATGGTCGGATATGAATGTCGGGTTGAAATACTCTCTTGGGTTGGGCCTCCGAGCCACAAAACCTGCCCTATATTTAAACTCTAATTACACCCCTTTTCCTTTCTAAGAAAAGGAAAAAAATCAAAACGTCAAACAGGAAATTGTTTTTAAAAATTGATTTTAGATTTTTTTTAAACTTAATTAATTGGAGAGAATTATTTATATACTCAAGGGATAAATAAGGTAATTGAAGTGGAGGGGGATTTGTTTTAAACTCGGGGACGGTTTTCTTTACACAAAAGTATATATTATATTCTTCATATAATCCTCTTTTTTTATCTATCCAATTATTTATTTATTTTTTATCTCTATTTATTTACAAAAAAAAAATAACTTCATTCTATAAAATAAGAATGGTCTTGGAAAAGAATTGAACAATAACCACAAAAATAATAACTTCGTTAAACTTTTTAATCTTATTTAGTTTCACAACAAATATATATACACACACGCTTGTTATAATCTGTAATGAGATACCCAAATTTATATTTCCATTTTTCCTTAATTATATTTTTAAATTTTAATATTTTGAATCATACAAATATTACTTTATTGTATATACCACAATAAAGAAAAAGAAAAATAGTGGAGATAAATTATTTATATACCACAATAAATATCATCTTATATTAGTGTGAAGAAATTATATTTGACTTAGGTTGGTACCGCTTCTTTCATAATCATATGCTTTATATGCTTTCTAAGGATACGTATAAAGAAAAAAATAAAATGAATAAAAACAAGTATGAGATGATCAAATCAAAACCCATGCAATAAGGAAAATATATATTCGAGTAATCCAAACGTGTTCCATAAAAAAGTCATGACTAATTTAGACAATCATATTTTTATATCAAAAGAATTTTTTCTTCAAACATATTCTTTCATTGAGTTTTGCCAATACCTGATCTGCTTGTGGAGGGATCAGACATTTAAGTAAGAGTTGAGAATCGTATCTAGAAAGGTAGTCCTCTATCATGGTCAAGCAGTATACGTTGTTTTGTAACTCCCCATATAGGTCCTTTTAAAACTATACTTCTGCCACTACCTTTTAGATTAGTTGCACCATTTACTGATAAGATCCACTTCGAGTCCACATGTTTGGTCACGTTAGAGGGCGAGGTGAGTTGTATTATAAAGTCTGCAAACTTCTAACCTGTGTAGGCCCCTAGCTTCATAGGACTTTGATAATTCAACAAACCATTTTATCAATCGACCAACAATATCAAGAGGTGGCTCATAACCACAACCGTATAACTCAAGAAAGTGTTGTAGTCGCCTAGTTGTTCCTACTATTGTTATTGTTTTTTCTATCTTCTGATATCAAATTTTAGTGTCTTGTAACACTTGCCGAAAAAATAAATCAGCCTTTGTTTTCCTTCAACGTCTTGTATTGTCGAGTTAATTGCTTGATTGGTCACTGTTATATATAGTTAGAGTCGTCTATCGGCTACTAATTTGTTGTGAACTGGAAGGTTGGACAAGTGTTCTTTTAATTTTGAAAAGTCTCATCACACTCTTCCGTCCATGTAAATTAATCATTTTTCTGAAACACTAAAAGTAAGAAAATCATTGTCTCCACCCTTGGTAAGGAAACGAGACAAGGTGAGAATTGTTCTGTTAGTTGATGTACCTTTTCACATTAGTATAACTCTTCGTATTGGTAATAGTTAAACATTTGTTTGGATTTGTCTCAATCCCTCGTTTTATAAGTAGGAAACCAAAAAATCCCCTCGGCTTTACTCTGAAAATACATTTTTTTGGATGGAGTTTGAGTTTATACTTACTGATAATGGTGAATAACCCTTCCATGTCCTATTGGTGACTCTCCTTTGTCTTGGATGTTATAATCATATCATCCACATATGCATGCATATTCCTCCTGATCATAGGTTGTAGTATTATGTTCATCAAACGCTAGTATCTTGGGCCATCATTGCTAGCTATTAGAGAGATGGCATAAAGAAGATAAGCTAATTTAATGTTCCATGTCATGCATTTAATGTTTCCCAACATAAGAACTTATCAAACGATGATGGAAAAAGAAAAAAGACAATAGAGAGTTCAATGTTACTCAACTATTAGAAAAAGGAATGCAATGGCTACTTTTCTAAAAGATATAAGAAGACTTGTATCGATGAAAAGAAAACAAGAAAGCTTGCCACACTTTTCAAGTGTCAAAACTCTATTGAAATTTTTTCTATGCCCGAAAATTGTGTAAGAACATTGTTTGTGTTCATTCTCGTCTACTAGTAGAGAGAACTCTTAAACCTTGTATACATCAAAAGATGTTACTCTCTCTAGTGAACAAAACCATTGATCAATTGATCACTTAAATCTTGTATCAATGTTGAGTCAGGAGTGACTACACTAATACAAAAAAATGGAATCTATGATCCCGTATACAGACGGTTCAAAAATAATTGTCGTAATAAAAGAGGCAATGACATTTTTGTATTTTTTGCCATTTTCGCAATTTTTAACGACGGTTCCCGTCTGAACCATTGTTATATATCCAAACTTGTGTGATTTGTGGCGGTTCCCAGACGAACCGTCGTTATATACGGACACAAAAACTACACAATTGTGCGCGGGGATCCCTTTCTTCTCACTCTCCAATGTTCATTCCGTCTTCTTCCTCACTCCACTTCATCTTCTTCTTCCTCGCTTTCGCTGCATCGCCTTGCAACCTCCAACCCAACCTCCACTTCGCGCTGTCAGCGCCTTCAACCCCACCCCACCACTTTCTCTCCCGCCGCGTGTTCCTTAGGGTGCGCCACCTTACTCTCTCCCTCCATAGGGTGCACCTCCTTCCTCACTCTCTCCCTCCTTAGGGTGCACTCGTCTTCCTCACTCTCCCCCTCCCTCCATCTCTGCCTCTCGCCTCCCTCCCTCTCTCCGTAACCACACCACACAAAGAAAAACGTTGTGTCGCCTCACGCTGGTCCTCCGTCGCACCGCCACAAGCTGCTCCGTTTCGCTGCTGCTTCTGCACACTGGTGGACATCTTTGCCACTAGTCCTCCTCGCCTAGCCGTCCTCGTGCCTTCGCTCACCCGTGCCATTTTTCCCACCATATTAGTTTTTTAATATTATATTTTTATTATTATTGTTTTAATAGTTTTTACTTTTTTATTTGTGTTTTAATATTTTTTTAGTTTTTTAAAAGTATTTTAATATTCTTTACTTTTTTATTAGTGTTTAATAGTCTTTATATTTTTTAATTAATTTGTGAATGCAACATGTTGATTCTGAGTCTGAGGGTGTCCGACCCTCGACAATTTGGATTTTTTTTTATAGTGAATTAGATAATATTTGTATACATTGGACGCGTTGATCATGGGTCTGAGAGTGTTCGACCTTCGGCAATTTTTATTTAGTTTTTATAATGAATTATATAATATTTGTTTGTATTGAACGCGTTGATGCTATGTTCGGGGGTGTCTGACCTTCAACAATTTTGCTTTAGTTTCATAATGAATTAGATAATATTGTTGATGTTGAGTCCGAGGGTGTGTAACCTTTCAACAATTTTGATTTAGGTTTATAATGAATTAAATAGTTTTCTTAGTTGATTAGCTCTATGGATCGGAGTTGGATTAATACACCACGTTTAACTGATGCATACGAAAGAGGGGTGG
The DNA here is from genome assembly GCF_051622355.1 of Phaseolus vulgaris. Taxonomy (NCBI): domain Eukaryota; kingdom Viridiplantae; phylum Streptophyta; class Magnoliopsida; order Fabales; family Fabaceae; genus Phaseolus; species Phaseolus vulgaris. The sequence continues at coordinate 32,398,629 of NC_143499.1, forward strand.
AAGAATTCATACAGTTTGCACAACATAGTGACGTTAGTAATCATAACGGAGTAAGAATGAGGTGTCCTTGTGTGAATTGTTTGAATGGAAGAATATTGAATGTTTCCAAGATTAGAGAACATTTTTTTGTGATGGGTTTTTGAAAAATTATACAATATGGACGTGGCATGGTGAATTGTTGCACTTACCAAGTTTTCACCAAGCTTTGGTGTTTGTTGATTTCCCAATGGATGATAGATTAGAGGACAAGATTCGTGATGTGGGAGCAAAATCTTTTTCTCGAGTAGTTTCGAAAATATGTCTAATGATGCAGAGAGTCATTTGTATCCTAGTTCAACTAACTTCACACGAGTATCAACAATGTTAAGGTTGATGAATTTGAAGGCAATGAATGGATGGACTGACAAAAGCTTTATAGAATTACTTCAATTGCTGAAGGACATGCTTCCAGAAGGAAATACATTATCCAATCGAAATTATGAGGTAAAAAAGATTCTTTTGTCCTATGGGAATGGAATATAATAAAAATACATTCATGTCCTAATGATTGTATTTTATACATAAATGAGTATGGTAATTTAAGAAGATGTCCTAGGTGTGGTTTGTCACGTTATAAAGTTAAAGTTGGTCAAAACGAATATAATGATGAAGTCACAAAGGAAGGTTCTCCTGCTAAGGTCATTTGGTATCTTCCAATAATTTCAAGGCTTAAGCGTTTGTTTGCCAATGCAGATGATGCTAAAAACCTTAGGTGGCATGCAGATAATAGAAAATGTGATGGATTACTTCTTCATTCAGCTGATTCTCTACAATGGAAGAAAATTGATAAAAAAAATTCCTGAATTTGGAAAAGAATCAAGAAACTTAAGACTTGGATTGACTACTGATGAAACGAATCCTTTTGGAAATTTAAGTAGTAATCATAGTTCATGACCCATTTTGTTAGTGATTTACAACTTACATCCTGCTTTGTGTATGAAGCACAAATACATGATGTTATCTATGATGATCTCTGGTCCAAAACAACCTGTAAATGAAATCGATGTTTATCTTAATCCATTGATTGAAGACTTGAAATTATTGTGGAATAAAAGGGTTGATGTGTTTGACGCGTTTAAAAATGAATCTTTCTTATTGCATGCAATGTTATTTTGTACTATCAATGACTTCCCTGCATATGGAAACTTGTCAGGTTATAGTGTGAAAGGTCATAAAGCATGTCCAATATGTGAAAAGAAGACATCACATGAGCAGTTGAAACACGTAAGAAAGACTGTGTATCTTGGGCATTGTAGATTTATAACGAAATAGCACCCGTATGATAGATTGAAAAAAAAAATTTAACGGATACCAAGAACGTGACATTTGTCCACTCCCCTAATTGACCTTGAAATTTATGAAAAGATAAAAAATGTTAATGTGACTTTTGGAAAAATGAAGAAGAAGCAAACTGTGACTGAAATATGGAAGAAGAGATCAATTTTTTTTATCTTCCATATTGGTGTGAGTTAGATGTCACATTGTCTAGATGTAATGCATGTAGAAAAGAATGTGTGTGACAGTTTAATAGGAACATGTCTGAACATTAAAGGCAAAACAAAGGATGGTCTGAATGCTCATCTGGATTTGATTGATATGAATATACGAGAAGAACTGTCACCACGAGAAGTTGGTAAATGTACATACTTGCTTGCAGCTTGTTACACTTTGTCAAAGAAAGAGAAAACAAGTTTTGGTGAATGTCTTAAAGGTGTTAAGGTACCACAAGGCTACTTTTCAAATGTGAAGAGTCTTGTATCTATGAATGATTTGAAACTAATTGGCTTAAAGTCTCATGATTGTCACATTCTAATGCAACAATTACTACCGGTAGCTATTCGTGGAATCTTACCAAAAAATGTTAGGCATACAATCACTCGACTATGTTTATTTTTCAATTCGATGTGTAGTAAAAAGATTGACTCTCAGAAGTTGGATGAACTTAAAAAAGAAATTATTGTTATCTTGTGTCAACTCGAGATGTTTTTTCCTCCATCTTTTTTTGATATCATGGTACATTTGGTTGTTCATCTTGTAAGAGAAATCGGATTGTGTGGGCTAGTTTATATGTGATGGATGTATCTAGTTGAACGATACATGAAGATTTTGAAGGGATATATGAAGAATCAATGTCGTCCGGAAGCTTCCATTATTGAAAGATACATTTCAAAAGAATCTATTGAGTTTTTTTCCGAGTGCTTGTCAAAAGATAAATCTATAGGGTTCCTGAAAAATGTTGGCACTCTCGTAGATTGATAAGTAAATCTTCAAAAGGTGTACATGTCATAAGCAAATCTAGATAAGAGGTTTTACAAGCTCGTTTGTATATCCTGAATAACACTGATGAGGTGTTACCATACTTAGATACACCCAAAGACATATTGTCAAATATAAGAATCCAAGGCAATTAGAAAAATGTCATGGTTTAAGCAAGAAATCATGAATGATCCATCAACATCTGAAACATTAACATAACTTGCAAACGGTCTTAAGTTTGACGTTTTATGTTGTTCGAGCTATCAAGTAAATGGTTGTTTGTTTTACACAATGTCTCGAGATGATAAGAGTATAATGAAAAATAGTGGAGTCACTTCGGAGGCAGAGTCCATGCAGTTTTCAACTTCAAAATATCAAAATCCTATTGTGGGATCAATGCCTTATTATGGTGTCATAGTAGAAATTTGGGAAGTTAATTATACCAAGTTTATTATACATGTTTTTAAAATGCAAGTGGGTTGAAAATAAGACAGGTGTCAAAGTTGATGAATCTGGAATGACTTTGGTTGACTTTCGAAAGATAGGTTATCATGATGAACCATTCATAATGGCATATCAAGCTTCCCAAGTTTTCTATATCCTAGATCCTATGTCTGAACACTGGTTTGTTGAGCTACATGGAAAAAAGCAACATAATGACCCAGAAGATGAAGAACCAAACAATGACATTTGTGAGATTGAATCACTTACAAGAATGACGACCAATAAAGAGTAAGAGGATGTTGTTGATGTTGTACATTCAACTCGAGATGATCATGACAAAGGAATATTTGCATGTGGTTGAGGTTTAGTTTTACAATATATAATTTTTATTATATTTCATATTCTTTATGTTTATCATATTTGTTTGATAACAAGAACATGATGAAGTTCCTCGTTCAAGAACTGGAAGAGGACTTACAAGATTAAAAACTATGTGTGTGAAGATAAATAAAGGTAAAAAAAAATATCATTGCCTATTGATGTCAACACTAGTGTGGCCACTAGGCCGAATGCAAAGAATTTTAGTAGTTATCTTAGAGTAGTTGCTCTTGAAAGGATCTCTATCTTAACTGATTTTTGGGATCATGTCACCGAGCACGAGAGAAACAAGATTTGGCAAGATATTCTGGTATGTAATTGTTTTTACTTTGTTCAATTTGGAGTTTGTTTATACTAATCATTGTTTTGAAAATATTTAATCTTAAAAAGAAAATGGTTGATAAAAATTACACTACTAGAAAAACATTAAATAGAAACCAATTTTAAAGACAAAAAATAATTAGTTACTATATTGACTAAATTATATATTATTTATAGATTAAAAAATTATTTGCATTTAAATTAGTTTCTAAATTTATAAACTAGTTTCTAAATTAATATCTAATTAGTTAATTGGTATTTGATTAGCTACCAATTTTAAAATCTAAACTAGTTGGTAGTTAATTAAATATCAATTTAGAAACTAATTTATAAATTTTATTAATAATTAAAATTAATTTAGATACCAATAATAATATTTTTAGTCTATAAAATTATATCTAATTTAGTCACTTAATTTCTATTTAATGATTTTTTTATTATTGTTGGAGATTCATAAAATATATAAAAGATGTTTCTTATGAATTATTGATGCAATTAATGTTTCATAATATATAAATACAAAAAGGACCATTTTTAGCAAATTTGATACTATATTTTTTTAATAAGCCTTAGTTTTTATGATTAGCATCTTTTCATGAATGTCAGGTTCTCTCTCTTAGTTCAAAAGTTTAGAATTTTATTAAATCATATATAATAATTAATAAAAACATAAATAAAATGTCGTATTAATGAGTAGGCTCATTAATTCCATGACTTTTAAAATGAAAACATGCCTTATTCAAAAGATATAAAAGTTTAATAGGTTAATTCGAATCACCTGAATAATAACAAAAATTATATTAAGGTGTTTGAGTTTATTTAAGTATATACGTTATCCTAACTCATAAACTTCCCTAGAAGCTGAATCGTTAGATCCATGAATCTCCAAAAGTGTAGGTAGTTATTACAACAAATTTAAATAATCCACAAAATTAATAAAATACATATAACTCATATAAATTAGATATAATAGAATAAAATAAATTAAAACATTCAATGGATACACTAACATATAAATAGAATATGTGATATTAACGTTACAAAAAAAATCATGAAATAGAAATCAATTTTTGATACCAAAAATCATTAGTTGTTATAGTGACTAAATTAAAAATCATTTTAAAGAATAAAAAAATTTTGGCTTCTAAATTAGTTTCTATTATTATTAAATGGTTTCTAAATTGATATCTAATTAACAACCAATGTTTTTCTACCAAAATTAGAAACTAAATAATTGGTAATTAAATTTTTTGTAGCTAATTAGATACTAATTTAGAAATCATTTAACAATAATATAAATTAATTTAGAAATCAATTTTTTATTTAGTTTCTAAAATGATATTTAATTTAGTTATTATAACAACTAATTTTTAGGTGTAAACCTACCTTTCAATTAGTAACAACATAAGTCAATATAAGTCATATAGACTTGACTTACCCTAAGCTAAGGATATGTTTAAAAAAACTTTATAAAAGCTTTTATAAGAAGAAATAAATATAGAAAATAAATAAAAATTATTTTTCTACAAGTTAAAATTAGTTTACATGCAAATTAATATTTTTAGAAAAGTCATATAAAACAATTTTATAAATTAATTTAACTACAAATTTATTTTAACTTATTTAGAAATCAATTATATTTTTCCTTTTAAAACTTCTTATTTCTAATGAATTTATCTACAATAAATGCAGATTATTTTCATAGCAACGTCTCTAAATTTCCGTGAGAAAAAAATACACAGGTCATTTTCTTACAAAACATCCACAGGTAGGTAGTTCTATGTTATAGATAAAAATGTAGCATGCAGATTCTGCAGATCCATAGGAAAAATCCGTAACTAAATACCAGGTATTTTAGAGAGAAAAAAAATTATCGATAAAACCGTACAATTATTTTACTAATAATTAAAAAAACCACAATTATTCATATAAATTCCTTTTTTAAAAATATTCTTCTATTACATAATAATAATAATAATAATAATAATTTTATTTGGTTTATGAAATATTAATAAAACTGGAAAAAATATTATTATCTGTACGTTAGCTAGTTGCTTGCATTGGCTGGAAGACTTTCAATAGTCTCCGAACCCTAATAAATTAATCAGAGAAAGCTGGCAGAAATGTCAACCTACATTAACTCAGGTTTGAAAGTAGCTATTCAAATCATTTAAATTCTTTACCATTAAAGCATAACTATCTAATAAATAAAACTCTTTTATGTATTATGAGACTTAGAATGGTTTTTATACAAAAGATAAAATTTGATGGTATGAAACTTGACGAAGAACAAAAAAGAAAATAAAACTTATACATGGTGTAAGAGAAAACATGATTCCCACCAGCATCCATTACAAAGAGATTCCACAACACAATAAAATTTTCACTTTAACACTAGATGCATAGCTCAAACAACCTGCGAGACGTCCCCATCATGGGAGGGCAACAAGGTACCATAGTCCTTTCCAAAATCCTCTGCAATCTCAACATTGGTCTTGCAATATATGTACAAGACCGTAGTAACCGCAATCTTAGAAACCGTAATCATAGAAAGGAAATAAGAACCGAGCAAAATCATCTCCCAAATCAACACCGCAGGAAACCCACTTTCTGTAGATACATTATAACCCCTTGTCAAGAAAAAGATGTTCCATGTCAAGATCACAGCGCAGAATCCATAGTAGAAAATAGAAGATAGAGCCACTCCTTTCATTCCCTTGATCAACCTCGCACTTCTTCTCAGGGCCTCCATGCCCCAACATGATTCCACCACCACAATAGCATTCACCAGGGTCCAGTTAACTTCCAAATACGTCTGCACGACTATCAAAGGAAGCGCAATGAAGACTCCTATGATGTAAGGCGACGAGTATGGAAGAAGTGGTAGGTGGAGAAGCTTGGCCCCGTGAATGAGAAGAAGCAAGAGAAGGCCGTAGAAAAGAGAGATGGAGAAGAAGATGAGTTGGGAAACGATGGTGGTGGCGAGGAGGGGTAGGAAGGAAGTGCCAATGGACTTTATGGTAGATAGAAGGTTCACGGGTTGGTCATGGAAGAAGTGGAAAACACTATAGGTGATGGTGATGACTCCACAGTTGGAAAAAAACAAAGAGAGAAGGGAATAGAGAAGGGAAAAGGTGGGGCTGGTGGTTTGTGATGGTGGGAGAAGGGTGGAAGAGTTGTTGGTGAAGAAATAGTTGAAAAGGTGAGAGAGGGTAGAAGAGAGAAAAAGGGAGAGGAAGAGGGGGAAGAAGAAGGTGAGAGAAAGAATGTTGAAGTGAAGAAGGTGTGCTTTGATGATGAGCTTAGCTTCAGAAATGAAGTCCGAAAGGTGCTTCTTGGGGGCCATATCAGAAGGAAAGAAGAACTGGGAAGTGAAGTTGCGTTCTGTTTGATCCTCTTCTTTCCAAATATATACTATTATTTTTATTAATTATTATATTTAGATTCAGTTTTACACGCGTTTTATTGTTGATTTTTCTTCTGGTAGGTTCGTAGAAGGAAGCCTCCTCATATAAGCAATGACTTTTTCAAACATGAATAAAGGGTCATGAAATGTGGGAAATCATAAAATAATTTGAAAAACATGATTTTTTTTATAAAAGTAGTTTCAAAATATAAAAATGTTTAAAACCCATAAAAAGTATAAAGATAATTTAAAGAGTACGAAAAAGTTTAAAAATATGAGAATGTATTAAATTGGTTTAAAATATAAGAAAACTATAAAAAAAAGGTTTCAGAAATATGAAAATTTTAAAAATCTATAAAAGTATATAAGTAGTTTAAAAGAAATAGGAAAAACTATATAATGGTTTAAAAAATATAAAATAGCTTTTCAGATATGAAAAATGTAAAAGTTATAAGATAGTTTAAAAATTTATACGGCTAGCTAGCGTGCTCTAGTCTCACTAGCTAACCCAATTTACCTTCAGCTTGAATTGAATAAATTCAAGTTTTGAAAATACTTTTGATGTTCTTTTTAGAATATATTTGGCTTTTCCAAGTTTGGATTATGTATAAATGCACTATTTTTTAATTAAAATTCATATAATTTGATTTATTTTGATATGAAATGTTATTTCTACTAATTTAATATTTTTAGTTAGAGTAGACGATATAGTGATTACATGTAGTAGATAGTCTAATAGGAACATCTAATTAGATGGTCTAAAGAAAATGTTTATCTTTGCAAGTGGGTCAAATTATTGAAAATTCAAGTTGCTTCCTTGAATCAAAACAGAAAACAAAATTTGAGTTAAAGTATTAGAGAATAAAATCTACAATATATCAGAAACATAATTTGAAGCAAATCTTCTGAAGAAAAAAAAGAGTAAAGAAACAAAGTTCACGTTAAAATTGATAACAAACTCTGAAGTCAAATATTATTATGAGATCCTTGAAGTAAAGAAATCTATAAAAATATACAAGCTTTAAGGAGAAAGCATCAAACATCAAGCTTCAGAACGACATCTTCTTTATTTTCTTCTTTGTAATCCTTTCATTTTGCATTCACATGGAAGGTTAAACTTCTTTGGGTTGATTCTCTTATAATTTCACAATGAATGTCGAGGTTTTATGCAATTAAAGTTTTGTTCTTCAATATCTTATTGTGTCAAAATATCTACTATTTTTCTAAACTGAATTGTTGTTTTGAGAATTGTTTTTTAACACATGATGATAATTCAATTATGTCTTTAATTAAACTCTTATTTAGTTTTTTTGAACAATTTCTTGGGCTCATGATTTAAGAGATACATTAAAGACCTTATGAGTAGACACATGAAGACGAATAATGGACTACATAAATTAGCGAACACATGTTTCATTAAAGGGATTTGATTGTCTTTGTGTAACTCATGTTTAGTCAATTCAATTCTGTTTAGATAATTGAATTAATTAAATATTTATCAACTGATGAAGAATTTATTGTTAGAAACGCTTGAGAATCAATCTACTTTATTTGTTTTTAATTGTCTACTTTACTTTTTTGCACAACAATTTAAATTTCCCTTTTTACTTTATTGTTATTGTTATTCTTATTGTTCAGAGATAAGTTCTAAACATTGTTTGACTGATTTCACTATTAGATTCATTGGAAGATAACTTTGAGTCATTTGACTTTATCTATACTATCATCTCTTTAGTGTTAGACGATCTAACACTATGTTAAATAGTCTCCACTAAAATCATTTTAATTTGACGGTTAAACAACAACTATCAATAAATTATGTTTAGAATTTATACACGGAAAAAATAATTTGACATATTTTTTCCTTCATCATACTTCTAGTCATAAAATGCTCCTATTTTTCCTATCTACAACATCATTGTTTAGATGTATATGTTGTAATAATTTATAGAGGACTCTCCTTTATCAAAATATTCTTAAAATTCATTGGAGTTATACTCTTCACTTCCATTAGTCCTTGGAATCTTCATATTAAATTAAAATTAATTTTAATCGTAATCTTAGTGATTATTTCATTTAGGCCAATGATATTAATGTCCACTATGTTCGCCGCCTTAGAAAAGTTATAATGTAATTTGAAACCTTTTTTAACACTATTAATAACTTAACAGTGTCTTTATTCTCTTTCTTGTTGTAACATAATTAAACCATTGTAGTGTCTATTTATTATATAATTTATAATTGATCTTGAAAGTATGTTTTCTAAAATTAATTACAGTTATAACCAGTGTAAAATATAATCCTTTTAGATTTATTATAGCTATATTAAAAGTTTAATCCAATTTAAAAGTCTTATCTTTTTATAATGTCATTTTAATCTAGATCAATTTTTGTATTGATATAAAAGATAATTTTAATCAATTTAAAACCTTTTTCTCCTGTTCTTGTTGATAAGATTTAAAGGCATTTATACCCCTGTCATTTTTTGGTTTTAGAAATTATTGGAGATCCATACAATAAATAAAATATATATTTTTATGAGTTGTTGATGTGATATATAAAAATTACCATTTCTAGGAAATTTGATTCTATATTCTTTTTAATAAACTTTAGTTTTTATGATTAGAATCTTTTCATGAATACAGGGTTCTCTCTTAATCCAAAAGTTTAGAATTTACAAAATCATAAATAATAATTAATAAAAACATAAATAAAATGTCGTATAATTAGTAGGCTCATTAATTCCATGAGTTTAAAAATAAACGCATGCATTATTCAAACCAAAAGATATAACATTTTAATAGGTTAACTCGAATCACCTGAATAATAACAAAATTTATATTAAGGTCTTTGAGTTTGTTTAAGTATATTTTTCCTAACTCATAAACTTCCCTATTATAGAAGCTGAATCTTTAGATCCTTGAATCTCCAAAAGTATTATTAAAACGAATTTAAGTATTCCACAAATTAACTAGATTAATAAAATCATATAACTCATGTACTTGACTTACCCTAAAGCTAAGGATATGTTTTAAAAAAATTATAAAAGCTTTTATAAGGAGAAATAAATATAAAAAAATAAATAAAACTTATTTTTCTACAATTTAAAATTAGTTTACATACAAATTAATTTTTTTAGAAAAAATATTTAAAACAAATTTTATAAATTAATTTATGTACAAATTAATCTTAATTGAGAAATCAATTTTATTTTTGCTTTTTATCTTTTAAAATTTCTTATTGAGAAACCAATTTTTCTTATTCTAGCACCATCATAAGACTAATCTAACCGCTCAGATAGAAGTCGCTGATCTTTATTGCAATTTTTTGTTATATTTCAATTCTCCTGCATATTTTTATTTCCAAGTAATTTCACAGATAATTTTTATGGCTGATTTTGAAAATCGCAAGGAATTTCTATGAATTTATCTACAATAAATGCAATTTTTCATAGCAACGTCTCTGAATTTCGTGCGAAAAAAAGACACAGGTAATTTTCTTAAAAAATATCCACAGGTAATTCTATATATAGATTAAAATGTAACATGCAGATTTTGTAGAGGTAGATTCATAGGAAATTTCCGCAATTAAATACCAGGAATTTTAGTGAGAAAAAAATTGTAGATAAACCCGTACAAAAAATTACAAATAGTTTTAAAAAACCACACATATTCATATAGACTCTTTTTTTATAAATAATATGTTCACAACTTTGAAAGTTTCCAATATTAATATTAATTCTTCTATTACAATACTACGAATACTTTTATTTAGTTTTGAAATATTAATAAAAATGTAAAAAATATTATTATCTGCGTTGGCTAGTTGCTTGCATTGGGTGGAAGATTTTCAATAGTCTCCGAAAACAAAAATAGCATACTATCTATGTAAGAACATTAAACCCTAATAAATTAGTTAGATAGAGAAACCTAGCAAAAAGTCAACTGATATTAATTCGGGTTTGAAAGTAGACTTCTTTAGAATATCAATATCACGAAGACCATGTACCACCTTCCGTTCTCAATTAACTTAAACTTTTAAATTCAAAGGCCATATTTATGATGTCACATTCAACTCTTTTCATTAATCATAGTTGATAAAGGCTTATCTTATGTTGTAGTGATATTAATTGTTCTCTAAAAGTGGATAAATCATAATAAAATTATGATAGTTGGACTATTATGCTCTTAAATATAAAAAAATTGTGTTATGACTATTATTAATAACTTACGATCTGATGGTGAACGCTTAATTCAATAATTAGTATCAAAATCAAAGTTACGAGTTTGATTCATAGTATGACAATTTTTAGGATAATTGTTGAGGAAGAAATTGTTACATATAGAAATTGTTGTAGGTGATATTAATTGTCTCGTGATGGGGTGAGTGTCCTTAATATTCAAATAATTATTATCTACAAATTTGATTTTGCTCCTCATCTTATCATCAATAGAAGCAACCATTTTTATGTGACCTATTCATGATTTGAACATTTGATAACTATCGTTTAGGTGTCAAATTAAAATGATTTGTCTAACGCTAGAGAGATGATAATATAATTATGGTCAGATGATCCCAAGTCGCCTATTAATGAATCCAATAGTGAAATCAGTACATTAGTGTTCATAATCTATTTGCAAACAAGAAAATTTAGCAATAACAATAAAGATAAAATGGGTTGAGATTGTTTAACATAAAATATAAAAGAGATTAAACAACAAATAAAAACCGGTTGATCAAAACCTCAAAACTTAATGAGGAATTACAAAGGAATCAACAAAAAAGATTTAGTCTTCCATGCAGAGGCAAAACAAAAGAATTACAAAGAAGAAAAAAAACTAAGAAAATCTTGTAAAGCTTCCCTTTTTCCTTAAGGCTTATGTCTTTTTATAGGTTTTTCTGCTCCAAGATTCTTGTGAAAATATTCTAGTTTAGATTTGTTAACAATTTCACAGTTTCCAACTTTCCAGAATTCTAGGATTTTGTTTCCTTGTATTTTACAGAAGATTTGTTTTCAATTCTGTTTCTGAGATATTATAGATTTTTTTTTCTCATTCTTCTCTTCAGATTTGGTTTTCTATTTTGATTCAAAGAAGTAACCTAAACTTTTCTATATTTGACCCATTTGCAAAGGTAGACACTTTCTTTAGACTAATCTAAAAAACAAAAAATTAACACAAAAAAATATTTAAGGCCCAAAAATAAACTCAATTGTATGAATCTAAATTAAAAGAATAGATTTACTCATTATTACAGTCCAATAATCTATAACTAAAACTACTAATTAGTGTGAATAAAATTATGCTCATCAACATTCGATGTCCAAATACCATAAAATTTCACCTTCTTCATAATTGATTGTTGACATGAATAACACAATTTTAGCTATAATTTATCTCGTGCCAATTAGCCTCATAATAATTTCTCGACACATTCTTTCCATTATATTCTCTAGCATAATTATCAAACTTTTGACAATTATCACATTTGAATGTCTTTTTTATCAAACTTTTTTCTTCCTTCTTTGTTGGGTGCAACATTCTTTCTTGAATCTTCAAAATTCTATGAATTCAATATTTAATCATCCTGACTCATCATTTCTTGATTTTTCTTGAGGTTCCTTTTGATGTTTTAGCCTACAAAGTCTGATTTGAGAATGTCAGTGAATATATTTCACCGAGTATGATTTCTTGTGCTTTAAGAATCTCTTGCAATTCATCAACCTTCATTTCTTCAATAATTTCTTCTTATTCAATTGCAACAACTAGTGATCTAGAATTTCGTCTTCTTCAATTTGTTAGCACCTTCATGGATTTAACAAGAATATCCCATGCTTCCTTCATATTTCTTGTCCATAATATTGTTCGATTGGGCTCACTTCCTATGTGAAGGCCCAGTTCAATATTAATCTTTAGGATTTTTTCGAACAAAGAGACAGTCGTCAGTAGAAAAGACAGAGAGAGAAAAGAGTAAAGAGAGAAAGTTTCGCCCAACAACTTCCGACTGCCACCTACGTTTTATTCACCGTTGGATCAGGATGAAATTTTGTAATCAGGTTCATAATTTGTGTGACTTTAATATGACCATTCGGATCTTGTATAAGTTGTTTGAGCAGAGAGAAATTCATCTCACATTAAAGCAGCTTTTTCAGAGTTTCTATTGAAAATGAAAATTTTCTGATTGCTGCTACAATTTTTCCACCATTGGATCGTTCTGAAATTTTGTCAGCAGGTTCATACCTCGTGGTTCTTTATTTGGACCATTAGGATTGTTAAAAAGTCACCGGAAAAGTGACATATAAGCCGCGTACGGTAGCTGTAGTTTGTGAATTTTTCACGTTTCTTGTTCTCTGTTTCATCTCTGTTGTATTGCTATTTGGTTGGTTATTAAACACAATTTGTGCTGTGATTTGAGACTCTCTTGTAACCATAACTTTGATCATAGTGGAGCTTGATTGACTGGCTTGTGCTCGTGGTTTTTACTTCTCATATTTAGAAGGTTTTCCACGTTAAAATTTATGTGTTTTCTTAAAGTGTGTTTTATGTTGCTGCCATTATTTGTTATAGCTCCGTACAGATTCTTGCAAGTTGGGGAAATTATTATCCGCTTCTTATTGCTCTTGTTGAGATATTATTTTTATTGTGTTGAATTTCCCATCAAATATCCTCTCCAAGATATCTGCATTAACAATTTGATGAATGATGAACAAAGTCTTCTCATCTTTGTTGTTGGTTTCTTGAAACTAACTTTGTAGAATTATAAATAGTCTTAATGATGTTATTCATATGTTGAAAGCAAAAAATAGTCTTTATTGGAGCATACAACCAATCATAATTCTTTCATTGATAGTTGGAAAAGAATTTAGTAAATTTTATGTTATTGCCATTTTCAAATCCTTAAAAAAACACTCTCCCTTTTCAAGAACAGGAATTTTATATACCAATTTTTGGTGTTTAATAGCAACTGATAAACTAAGTTAGTTAGTTGGAAAGGAAGACTTCTATCATTTGTGATACATGTGTGCTTAATCAAATTTGTATTTTCACCCTTACCATTATCATTTTTATCCTTTTTCAACCCACCAAAAAATATTTGTAATGAAATCACTAAACTTTGTTGAAGCTGGAGGAAGCTTCTTCCCTACCAAGACTTGATGTGTGTTTGATGGAGAAAATGGCTTGAGTGCTTTGAAGATTGTAATAGGTTTTTAGATTCATTTGTAATTAGGCATGTAAGTGTGTATGATTGCCTTTTGCTGTATAACCTAGCCTAGATGCCTAACCAAGTCTAGATCAAGCACATGATGTGGTTAAATGGTTTTTGAAAAGCCTTTTGAAATGTTTTTAACAGTTTTAAAACAGTACACAAATAAATCTGTTTTATGGAGAAAGAATCTGTTTATTTCTTCTCTGTTAAAAAGGCTTTCGTTAAATAGTTTTTGAAAAGCTTTTTAAAATGTTTTTAACAGTTTTAAAACAGTACACAAATAAATCTGTTTTATGGAGAAAGAATCTGTTTATTTCTTCTCTGTTAAAAGGCTTTTCTAAATTTCTGTTAAGGCACCAAGGGAAAGCTCAGTTCGTTATTTCAGTTAGCTGAGTTGGCAGTTTTCACAAAATAAATCTGTTAAGTTCAAAAATGAATCTGTTGTTTTCTTAACTGCTTTTCAACTGTTTTTTTGAAAAGAAGTTAGAAACTGTTTTCTATATAAAGAAAAGTCTCTCTCACATGAATTAGGGCTGAGGAATTACGTTTTTGACAGAGATAAAACACTTTCCATGTGAGAAGAAGGATTGAAAGAATTTTTGAAAGATTTTCCAAAAGGATTTTCAAGTGTGCTTGTTCTAGGAAACCTTTGATCTTGGTGAAGGTGCTGGTGCAGTTCTGCAGCAAATTGAACTACTGGTTTTGAGTTCTTGCACCTTCCTTTCAGGTGTAATCTTTCCTTTATTCTGTTTTGTAAAGGTGTAAGTGTTAGTCACTCCTTGATAGGGTTTCTTGGAGTGCAAGGTGTGCTGAAATAGGGTTTTTCAGCATTGTGTGTGTTGTTCTTGTAGTGTTCAAGAACTGCTGGTTTTGTAAGTGATTGGTACTGTTTTTAGTGAATTCCACCTTGGGGTAAGGTGAGACTGGATGTAGCTCTGTATGAGTGAACCAGTATAAAAACGTGTGTATCTTGTATTCTCATCTCTGCACTCTTTTCTGGTTTTTTGCTTAATTCTGTCAAGAACTAAATCTGTTCTTTTTAAATTGAATCTGTTAATTCTGGGTTAAGTGAAAATTGTTCTTCCTGTTTTGTTAAAGTTTTCTGATCATAAACAAGGTTGCTGCATATAATGGCTTAAGTGAATTGTGAACAAACTGACCATTCATTAAAACCTGAGAAAGGATCATACTTCTTGAAATCTTGAGTTGTGTAATTTTTGATTGATTTCTAAGCATAGTTGTATCCTTCATCCTCACAATATTAAGCTGATCTGGTTCTGTGATAATTCTCTGTTGATCACAATTTTACATTGAACAAAATTCAAATTGTGCCAAGACTGCTCTAAAGAATCAATCTGTTTCAAGTAAAAACAATCTGTTCTTTTTGCCTCTGGAATACTGAAAAATTGTGTGTTCTTGCGAAAATTTTATAAGCTCAATTCACCCCTCCCCTCTTGAACTTAGACACTAATAGACCCGACAATTGGTATCAAGAGCTAGGGCTTGTATTTTGCTCAAGTGTGTGTATGATGTCTGAGTTTAAAATGCCTTTTGCTGAAGGTGCATCTATTAATAGACCTCCTATGTTTGGTGGTGTTAACTATGCTTTCTGGAAAATCAGGATGAAGATCTTTATGGAATCTATTGACATGGGAATCTGGGATGCAGTGGTCAGTGGACCTTTTATACCTATGCAGGTTGTCAAAGATGAAACAATAAAGAAGCCTTGGTCTGAATGGAGTGAAACTGAGAAGAAAAAGGCCCAATAAGAAAAAGGCCCCTCCCCTCTTGAACTTAGACACTAATAGACCCAACAAACTTGAAAGGAAATTCCTATTAGGTTGGGGTCAGAAGATAAAAAGATTCCTTAGATTAAGTAACCAAAAGACTAGGGGGGGTTGCAAATAAGAAGTATAGAAAAATTCATCTGCTCTATTGGCAAAAAGGAAATGGATGCTAGGTGTTGAAAGCCAAGGGCTATGGAGAGAGGTGCTAGAGTATGGTTCATGGAGAAATATGAAAGTGATTAATACAATTAAGAATGAATCATGGTGGTGGAAAGTTGTTTGCGATAAGTGCTAAATTGCAGTAAATTTCATAGATCATTAGGCATATAATTATGTAGAAAAATATGTAACAAAGTAGTGCAAAACATGCTAATAAGCCTCAAACTCCATATGCACATGAAAACAAAGAAGGAAAAAGGAATTTGCAAAAATTATTGCAGAAAAGTGTAGAAAAAAAAGCAAACAAGGATGAAGCAACAAAGTCAATTTGCCCAGTGCATGAAGAATGACTTAACAAATTGAGTCCTAAGGGAAAACTCAATGAAAAACACTCAAAATGTTGAGCACATCTACATATGTTAAGTGAATTTAGGTCAAACAATGAAAGGAATTAAGAGATCAAAGGGATGAGCAAATTAACATCCTTAACCATGAAGAAAACCCAATTTCGCTAAAGAAGGGCATGAACCAATATGTACCAAGTTCAGGAACAAGGAGATTTCGTTTAAAGCCTAAGCCAAGCCAATTTTGTTTCATGAGAAAGAAATATCAGTGTTAGGTTAGATTGGGAGAAAATCCCTAGAAAAACCTTGACTTTGAAAATCTTAAGAAGCGAAAGAATTGGACTTGAAGCTCAAAAATTACTTAAGGATGAACAAAAGCCAATTCGTTGAATGAATGAATGAATCCATTTGGATCCCATTCAAAAAATCTATAAATAAGGACATTGGGGAAACATTTAAAGCATCGAAAGGTCTCGAGAAATTAAGAGACACAAATTGACATGTTGAAACCGTGAGAATACTTGAAAAATCAAGTAGAATAAGTATACAGTGAGATTCATAAAGAGGTTTAGAAATAGAGGTTATGCCGGTTTAGGCTTAGAGAGTCTAAACTTCAAAATCTATTAGGCTATAAGGCCAAAACATTAGAAGAAGTGAAGAATCATCTTTGGAAGAGGAAATCTTGAAGCCTAAGCTGGTCCCGACACTCAGGGATCCATGTTTGTTGTACTTTGGCCTCTCATACTTGAGCTTTCACTGTATGATTTTATTATGAATTGCCAAATCTATCTTGTTGACAATGAATGATAATGTGATTTTTTGTTATTTATAGATGTATGTTTCGATTTAAGATTCAAATTCCTTGGGTCCGGTAGTATGCTTAATGCTCAATGGTGGGGAACAATCATTGATTGCCCATAGAGCATGAATGAGGCCGGAAGGCGAGTTCATGTATCTAAACCCTATTAAGTTAGCCATAGGATTCAATGGTCGCAGAGCGCAAAGATGAGACTATGGTGAATTGTTCCATCTTAGCGTATGAATAAGCCATAACAACGACCTATTGTCCTAGATAAACTTGGCGAGGAATCAACTTGGTTTGGCCATAAGTAATTGGGGGTTTGAATAAATATTGCATTTATAAATAACAATAACAAAGGAAATTCACAAAGTTATTTCAATCTCAACTTCTGTGCTATATTATTACTTCATTGCTTCACTGATTTGTCTAAACTTCACCTCTTGATCTAAATATTTAGTAGTAGTATTATTAATAATTAGTTATTTATAAAAATTATATGCAAACCATCTCCAAATTTCATATTGTTCATCTTGAAAGATAATTTTACTTTGATAACATTAATTTCCTATGGATTTGACGATCCTCAAGTGTACTACAATTGAATTGGTCCACATGCTGAGTAAAAGAAGTGAGACTTAACTTAACCCACCACCAGTTTGAAAAGCATGTGATCAACGAGAGAAAAGTAAGTGATTTGATAATAATTTAGAATGGAGGATGGGGAGGAAGACAAAATAAAGTTTTGGGAGGATAAATGGTTAGGAGAAGATACATTTTTCCTATGATGTATATGCTATAAGAAAAAAAAGGATAAAGTAATTGGGGGAAATGGGGGAATGAAGGAATAATATTTGGACCTGGAATTTAAAATGGAGAAGGGAGAGGTGGTGGTGGAAGAAGAACCAAGAACGAAAAATCGTCTAGCTAATAGTTTATAAAATCCTTGAAGAAGGCATTAAGGACTCATGGGTTTGGAAAAATGAGGAGGAATGACAATTTTCAGTTAGGTCATCATAATATATTGAAAAATAACCTAACTAGGGAAAGTAGTACTATCTTCAAGGTAGTTTGGTCTCTAAAGATTGTGCTTAGTGTAGTACACCTTGGTTGGAGAGTACTTCTAGATAAAATCCCAACAAAGGCCAACTTAGTATAGAAAGGAGTTTAGCTAACCAATGCAATGAGGAAGAGGAGACAACACTACACCTATTCTTAACTTGTAAAAAGACCAGTACTTGTGACAGATGGGTGGGAGTAAGATTAGTGCATCATGATCAAGTTAAGGCTAACTTCCAACACTTTTACTTAATGAGTGTAAAAGATAGGCAAATATCAGTTTGGAAGGGTCTATGGATAACTATAGTATGGAAGATCAAGAAACATAGGTGTTAGAATATATGGCCTTAAACGAGAGGGGGGGGTGAATTGTTTAAGAAGGATTTTTGAAAACTTTTAAGCTTAGAATGAAAATACTTCAGAAGAACCTTGATTGAGAATTCAGTTTTTCCAAAACAAACAGCAAAAGCACAAAGCTGGAAAAACAATCGGTTGTTTATACCAGTTCCAAAATATCAAACTGAATTAAAGAGATAGGGATAGAGAAATTGCACACAGTTGTTTATACTGGTTCACTCCAATCCAGAGCTACATCCAGTCTTCTCAGAAACCCTGAGGAAATCCACTAAACAATCACCACTTGATCACTTACACCACAACCAAGAGAATGACCTTGAACACCTCAAGAAACACACTCTCCTTGGCCAACACTAAGATTGCTAATCTTGAACACCTCAAGAACACACAGCCAATCTCAGCAACACACACAAACGAATTGTTTAGCAGTTTACACAGATTACACTTGTTACATATGAAAATCTGAAATCAATACAAGAGAATCTTATTCAGCACCTTGATCAATCTCTCAACTCTTTTGCAATCTCATAATACTTTGAAAAACTCTTCTTAGATCAAAACTATGTTTCAAGATTCTTAATATATCAAAAACTGTTTTTCAGAATATATCTAAGAATATAGTTTGTTATCAAATCTTAACAAACTCTTAATTGCATTTAAAATAGATTGGTCAAAGCATTTAATGACTGGAGCGTATTCAGTTAAAGCATTTAAAGCTCAGTCAAAGAAAACAGTTTTTCTGTTATGGTTTTAAAACAAACAATCGATTGTTTCCTCGAATCAATCGGTTGTTTTGTTACTTAACAAACACACCATTCAAAAACAATTTTCAAACTTTCTCAAAACACCTAATTGTAAACAATCGGTTGTTTCGACAAAACAATCGGTTGTTTCAACTTAGTTTGTAAAACATTTTGCTTTGTTAAAATTGAGATGCTAATTGCTTTGAGATTTAATCTAGGTGTTGATTACAACATAGAACTACCCTAGAACAAGGCTAAAACCAGCACAGCAGCATCAAGCAAAGCAGAGGCTTTATCATCCTTCAAAGGATTTGGATTCTTCAAAACATTGAACACCACTTGGTTCAACAATAGGAACAATGTTATATTTAGGCAAGGGAAGATAGACAATGAAGAAATATGGCATAATTGAATGGAAGAAACATAAAAGAACAAGTATTACTTTTTCCTACACATATTGGTGCCAATGTCCAATTATCCGCTTAAGAACATTGAAAGTATAGATAGGTTCGTAAGTTGCTATGGGTATGAATAGATGAAAAGTCTAAATAACCTAAATAGTATACAACAAAATACCTTGTCATACTATGTTTTAAAATTCTGCATGAAAGGTACCTTTGTTTTGTACGGAGCCTTTTATAAAACATTGTTGGAGGCATTGACATCGTTTGTTAGGAGTTGTCCAGCTTTCTAGGACTTCAAAAACCATAGAACCAAAAATCTGTGCTGCAATATTTTTCAGGGTGAAGGAAGGTTCAGTTGCAGTAATATTAAATATGCACCACATTATAAGATAATGGTTGAAATTCACAAATGGATAAGGGACAAGCCAGACTGAATCAAAAAAGAGAAAACACAATCTTTACTTTGCTAAAACAAATGATCAATTATTATCTACACCTTTTTTTTTTACAATACTAAGTTTTGAGGGTAGGATATCACAATTATGTATTATTTGGAGATTTGTTCCGTATGTGTTCGGAGCACTTGGGACATGATCCCCTTATTGTAATGATTGTATGTGTTATATAAATCTATGGGCATAATCAATTTATCAAGGAGGAGAGGTTGATCAGTTTCATTCTATTTTGTACACGGATTGAGGGACTGATTAACTCAAACTTTTTATATACTAGTTGAAACATCCCTCAAACGTTCCAATTTACTATATTTATTCTTTTCTGATTAAAAAACATACTTCATATCTCAAAAAAGAATTATACATATATTTATATATTTACACATATTTACATATATGCTTTATAGAAATTGGTTTATATTTCAACTAACTAATTATCTACCAAACAGTTTAACAACAATATAATTTTAACTAATTACAATAATCAGTATAATATATATATATATATATATATATATATATATAAGTCCTAAATATGTTTAGGTTATTTTGCTACCATTCATCCTCCATGAACAATCCTCTTAAAGATGACCTTAACTATATACAATATTAAAATGGGTATATATATTGTTTTAAAAGGTTGAACTGAACTGATTTTGTTTTATTTATTTTGAATTTTATTTGAAGGATAATATTACAATTTAAATAAAGATAAATGTCAAATACAATCCATAATTATTAAACACACCACCCTTTTATATTTTTGTCTTTTTTATCTCTTGCCATAAAGTAAATATACAATTGACAAGTATCCCTTAGTTAAATCTCTCCCCATTATATAGATAATTGCTTCCTGAAATCCTTAAAATGAATAAATTTATAAGTAGCTCAAGACAAAAACTTGCTTGAGCTTCAAATTTGTGGTATTTTTCAACTCTAATTTTCACTCCTCATTATGAACAAATTCAATTCCATCTGGGCCTCCATGTAGTGACACCAATAATAGTGTGAGATTAGAAAGCACCCATAATCTGACACAAAATAACTATCATGACCATATATGTTGGGTTGGGATGATACTTGAAAGATTTAGGTTTTGTTTTGCAACCTTGAGTGTTGACAGTGGTATCAAAGTGTACGTGTTATCGTGGGGCTTCAAAACACTACTTTATCTGCTAATAATTGAATTGTTATTTGGAAGATAAATTCCAAAAAGAGGTGCTTAGAGAAAAGGTTATAAAAAGGTAAGACTTCTGAGTAACAACTTCCTAAATAAGTATTCAATCAAAATTTCAACTCAAGATGGAATAATGATAAATTTGGTCTAGATCGTTACTTGCTCACCTATTCACATATACTCTATTATTAGTATTTTATTTTTGAAACTTTTTTTTCTTATTTAATGCTTCTAAATATTATATTTTTTTAGTAAAACTTTCAATTTATCCCATTTTAGATAGGTTGAAAATATGCATAACTTTTAAATAGTCTAATATCCTCACAGTCTCATATAAAGTATTTTATTTTCTATCTTTATCACCTTAGTTACTAAATTGCTTTCTTTTATTGGTTACAGCTTCTGCAACTTCACCTTCTTCAATTTGTCAGCATCTTCCTGGACCACGCTTCCTTTAGAGTACTTGCCCCTAATATCCTCTTCAAGATATCTGCATTAACAATTTGATGAATGATGAACAAAGTCTTCTCATATACATTTCTCGTTGGCATCTTGAAAAACTACTATATATCTGTTGCAAATTCTAGTATATTGATGCAGTTAGTCACATCTTGAAAGAGAAAAGTAGCATTTATCTAAGCACGTAATCGATCGTAATTCTTCCATTGAAAATTGGAAGAGAAGCTTGTAAATTTCTTAATGTTACCTACCATTTTCAAATCCTTCAAAAACGCTTTCTCTTTCCAAGAACAAGAACTCTAGATAGCAATTTTTTTTTGGTGATTAACAGTAATTATGTATACTTCATATCTCAAAAGAAAATTATAAATCTTTATATTTACACATATATTTTACAAAAAATGGTTTATTTCTCAACTAAGTAATTGTCTGCCAAATAGTTATTTAACAACAATATAATTTTAACCAATTATAATGGCTGTTACATAAAATAATATATCTACTCATATATTCAAGTCCTAAACATTTTTAGGTTACTTTGCTTAACTCCATGAAAAATTCTCTTAGAGGTGACCTTAATTAACTAGGCACAATATTAAAGCTGATATAATATTGTTTTACAAGGTTAATTGAGCCGATTTTATTTCATTTATTTTGGACTTTGTTCGATGAGTGATATTGGAATTTAAATAAAGGCAAAAGATAAATGCCAAATACACTCTATAATAATTAAATACACCACCCTTTTGTATTGTCCTTTTAACCCTTACTGTGCAAGCATCTCGAGTTAAATTTGAAGCTGATGGTGGAGCTACTTAAAAAAGCTGATTTATTTTTTTGTTAAATAACTTTTTTGTGGTTAAATAATAATTTTAATCGGTTAAAAGTTCATTTAATAGATTAAAATATTTTTATCTGAAGTACCGAAAGACTACCGTGATATTACAACTGATTACATTATCGATTTACTTAATTGATATTACTTAAAATTATAAGTATTATAATATTTTAATATGTTAAAATGAAGTTTTAATAAATTAAAATTTACTGTTTTTTTAAAAGAGTCTTTATCCGTCCATCTTAAGATGTTGAAATAGTGACTTAATCATTCTTTTCACACTAGTAAGTTTTCACACTAGTAAGTGAAACAAATAGATTAAAATCTAGTTTTAGTCTATTTAAACTGTCAAGATAATTTTTATATAATTCTTTTTTACAAATATTTTTAAATACATTTTTTAAGATTTTTTGAAAACACATTGCATTTTTTTAGAGATTTATTCTTCTCAGTGAAAAAGTGTTTTTTTGATTATTTTTTTTTGTGTTATTGAGATAAAACTCTTCCGTTAAGAGGATTTTCATCTCTGTTTTTTAAATTTGGCCTAATCTTGATGTAATCAGGTGATATTGTTCTTTTGTTTAGTTTTTACTTTGTAGTATTTGAACTTGATTGGATAGAACTTTCCACTTATGATACTTAAACATGATGTTATAATGGTAAAAAAACATTCTTGTAAGATTAAAAAAAAAGTTGTTATTGATGTACATTGTTCTTGTAAACAATTGTTATAGGATTTAAATTGATTTTTTTAACAGGATAATTGATCTCGTTCAAGAGTTTATCAGGTTCAAGACTGAGTATAAAATTATTAATAATAATTTTTTCTTCTCTTATAAGTTTGAATGTAAATTTATTTTGCTTCAACTAAGTTCTTTTAATATGTTAATTAATTCTGTAAGTGTTTCCTTCTATTTTTTTTTAAGTTTTCTAAAAAATTTCAAAGTTTCCTCTCAAACTCGGTCTGTTTTTTCAACAAATCTTTTAAGTAAATACGTCTTTAAGTTTTCTAAAAAAAATTCAAAGTATCTTCTCAAACTGGGTCTGTTTTTCTAACAAAATCTTTAAAGTAAATACGATTTAACTTACTACGCCATCTTATTTGTTTATGAATGATTGTTCACTGTTTACTTGTTTGATTGCTCACTGTTTACTATTCATCGTTGACATGTACTCTAATATTAGTACTTTCTTTTTTGAACTTTATACTTTTTTATTAAAATTTTCAATTTATCTTATTTTAGATAGGTTGCACAAAATACGCATAAATAATCCAAATGAAAAATGTATAAAATAAAGTTAATAAAAAAATAAAAAAATTGATTAAGTTTTTTTATAAACAAAAGAATTTAAAGTTTGATGAGAAAAAATAAATACGTAAAAACATTTAGTATTCACTAAGCCTTAATATTTGATAATAAATAAATAAAATTCTCAATTTTTTTAAGTAATGGTAGACGTGTACCAACATTTTTCTCGACATCATCCCAACACCCTATAAAACTTTTTTAAAAAACTAATTTAGAATTTGGATCCTCCCATATTTAAATTCTTCATAAGTTATTTTAAGTTATTTTTCATCAAAAATAATTTTAATTAATAACTAAAATTTAATTTTTTATTTTATTTTTTATAAAAAATGTGCTTTCATTACCTTTTGACAAACTTGTTTTAGTCTCTATATATAGTTATCAAAATTTAGAAAACAAGTTAATTTAATATTTTGTTTTAATTTTATAACAGAAAAAATTGTCATTTTAAATAATTTGAGTATGAAAAAACTGATTTAATATATTTTTAAAATTTGGAAGATTAATTTCTCGATTTAAAAGTATCGCTACTAAAACTAACGAAAAGTATATATACTAAAATTTACTTTTTTTTCTCTACTAATCTTATTTTTATTTAAAATTTATTTTAATCATTAAATGTCGTTATTAGGTTATAAATGTTTTTGTACATCTCATATTTTAAATTTATTTTAATCATTAAATGTCATTATTATGTTATAAATGTTTTTCACATGTCATTAGTGACTTAATGATGTCATTAGTGACTTTATGCTTTTGTAAATGTTTCAACCTCAAGTCCGTTTAGACAATATCATTATAATTAATCATCGCATTTACAGTATTATCTGCTTTGGAGTTTGGTGCTCCGTCATGGTTTTATCTTAAAAGACGTCTCGATAGGATAAGAGAGGAAGGTGTATTTAATTGTTTTTGGCCTCGATTGAGTCCTAAACGATGTGAGACTATTGAGTGTACTAGAGCAGTTTGAATTGTTGATTATATTTGAATGAAATGCATAATTTGTTCTTCTTCAAGATAATTCATTCATTATGGAGAGGTAAAAATAAAAGTGTGAAGGAAGAAAGTTTTTTGCGCTCAATTGAAGGGTAATATGTTTATGTTGCCATGTTACTTGTGTTGCTTTTCCATTTGTTAGATTGGATACATGGTAATATAATAGGACAATATAAGAACTAGTCACATAACATGCATTACATTTATTAAGACCTTGGACAGTTTAAGATCCTATAGGCAGTCTATTGAGACATTAGACGATCTATAACCCCCTAGAAAATCTCATGACCAAAAGATCATATGCGGAATTTATGTTTTGATGATAACAAAATCAACCTAAATGGTTTATTTGGTTCTTAAAAAGTTTTATACAACTGCATTACATAGTAAACTCTTTGAGCGTTTACAATATTTGTTTATGATAAACGATTTGATAAGACTTGTTAATTGCATAATAGAATTCAAATTGAATATATTATTTGTGATTGGAATGATATACTTTATATGTGATTTAAATGATCTAACATTGGTTAAGTAGAAGCTGTAATATAAAATAGATCCTATGAGCGTCTACAGTTTTGTTCATACTAGAAGGTCTAATGAACGTGTTGAATGAGGAATATGTTTTTTATTTTAATAGTTAAACAAAATCTTCTAAATACATATATCTATTAAAAATGTGTTCAATCAAAGAGATAGTGTATCCATTGTAATTATTTACTTTGTGAAATTATATCCTTGTGAGTTTTCTTGTGTGTTGATCTCTCGTTACTTTTGTTGTTGCTCATGCTTTGTTATTTACTTTATTCTTATGGTTATACAATCATTTAGACAATTATGCTAGACAATCTGATTTGTTCTTACTAGATAGTTTATTAGACAATCTATCTTTAGTCACTGTGAAAATAGTTTAATGCTTCATTCAAACTCCCTCTCCTTCTAGAGCCAACTGCACCTACACACGCACCACACAATAGAACCGATCACACCAAATTATCACCGACCACACAAAGACCAACCATGGTGAAAAAAACAAGACACGCCAACCACTTTCAAGGGCGTTAGACTGACGCTGGAGAAGAGGAAAGGGAAAACCACAAAAATGAGGATAACGCTAATGGAGGAGAAATGGAAAAGCAAACAACAAAATGGAGGAGAAGCACACCACCAAACAAAGAAACACTAATGGGGTATAGAGAAATCAAAAATTTGGAAATCTAATTCCCCCAAACTTTTTAATTGGCATGAACCCACAATTACTTAAAATAATATTATTATTGTCACGTCCTCAATTATCAACAAGACATAAGACACATTGCGATATCAACTTATTGACACTTTATGTATATTTATTCGTTTATTTTTCATATCAAAATAGTAATAATTCAAGATGTTAAAGGTGTGTCATGTGTGGTGAGAAAGAGGATATTCTTATTCATTTGTTCCTAAACTGTAAGATTGCCAAAACAGTTTGGAATTTGTGTTATATCGGGATTGGTAAGGTAATTGTTCTACACTTTGAACCAAAACAACATTTAAGACAATTTAATATTCTAAGATTATATAAGGTTGGAAATAGAGCCTGTAAATGTATTTGGATCACCATAACAAGACAAATTTGGAAACAAAGGAATATCATACTATTTAGGAATACAACAATTGATCCATTGGAAATTTTTAAGTTAGCCCAAGTAAAAACTTGGTCATGAATTATAGGTAAAGAGAGTCTTGCTGCTTTTTCTTATTCCGATTGGTGTATTAACCCTATAACATGCTTGAAATCTATAAAGAAGCGAAAAACATTAAAATGGATGTTTATGCTCAACTTTTTCGTTGATTATCCTCACATATGGTAATTTTGATCTAAACTTTGATCTGCTGAGAGGCTGATAGTCTTTTTTTGTATTGTAGGAAAAGTGATTGTTGTTTTGCATGAACGAGATCTTGTAATTAAGATCACAAACATTTTTTATGACAATGCATCTTCAAGTTTTGCCATACAAGTTTATGTTGTTCAAGGGACACAACTTTATGTATGTTCACTATACTAGTGACAGATTAGTCCTTATTTTTCAAACGACAATACTCCAGACCTTTGACACTTTCTTTGCAGATGAATTCCTAATTCTTGAAAATCCTTTCTTCATCTATATTGGTTGGTGTCAATGTTTTGTAGTTAGAAGGCTAAAGTGAACAATCTGATATGCAACTAGATACATATATGGCACATTCTTTGTTGTCTAAACGATCCTCTAATTTAAGTTGGACTAAGTGTTAATTTTTTTAATAAAATTAATCTATGATAAAGTTATAAATATAGTGTTTAGGAAGAAACATGATTCTTATATAGTTTTTGTTGTGTGTGTTCAGACATAATTTCTTTTTAGTTTACATAATATTTTTTTTTTTGTGTAGGGGGCATGATCTCTTTACTAATTAACTTGCATTGGATTTTTGAGTTTTTTTATAAATGAATTGGAACATACTTAAATATCCTAATTAATTTATTATATCTTTTGTTGAGAAAAAAATGCTAAAAATGTATGATTACATTCAATTATGAAAAAAAACCTTAAAAGATTCGAGTTTGAAGACCACGTAAAGAAACTACTTTATATTGTTTAAAATACAAAACGGAGTCAAATTTCGCTATTAAAAAACTAAAAATATATACTTTCAATCTTTTACTCGAAATAATTAATAAATATATGTTTTAAAT
Source organism: Phaseolus vulgaris (assembly GCF_051622355.1). Taxonomy (NCBI): domain Eukaryota; kingdom Viridiplantae; phylum Streptophyta; class Magnoliopsida; order Fabales; family Fabaceae; genus Phaseolus; species Phaseolus vulgaris. The sequence goes on from NC_143499.1 coordinate 32,426,285, forward strand.
AATTATAAAAATATTTTTTTGAAACACAACAAATGAATTAATTACTCCGTTTAGAATATTCGGATCGGGACCGAATAGTAAATGGGAATTGCTATTATTTTCATAAAAGACCTGGGTAAATTAAGAAAAAATGAGTAATTGTTGTGTCAACGAAAGATGTAACTTTCTAAGGAGCATTACAAAAACAATATATTGTAATAATATATTTTGGAGCTATTCAGAATTCATACAAATCTAAGTTTCAACCCTTTCTTCTGTTACTGTGCTAGGGCCTCAAAATCCCTTTCTTCATCTTCTTCTCCGACGCAATCTCATTCTCATTGCTTCTATCTGTACCAACAAACTTCAGTGCTACACTTTTCAACGCTCCCAATTTAAAGTTCCATTTTCTAGGTACTGTATCGCCTCGATTTCCTCATTCTTCTCAATTCAACCTCCATTGTGCACAATAATAACCTTTTGAAGACACCACCATTTTGTGATTATCTTTTTCTGAGCTTAATCTAGCTGTTTCAGATCTTGGGTTTCACATCAAACTTCGAGTGAATCTTGAACTCCAATGAAATAATATTGTTTTTTTCATTCATAACCCCGCACCCAAAATGGAGATTTCGAGTGGAGGTTGTTCTCCCAGAATCAGGTCTGAATACCCGAGGAAGGAGGGATCCGAGGGAACCCCTGTTAAGCGGTTTGAACTCTCTGATCGTGATCGCAATTATGAAATGCAATCAATGAATGCTTTGGATATTCTGAGAGAAACTGTTAGGATTCTTAGGTTCAATTCATGGGGTTTCGTTGCAATCGCTGTTATGCTTATATGTCCTGTTTCTGCTGTGCTTTTGTCTAATGTGATAGTGGATATGACTATTGTGAAGAATCTGTCTATTAGGCTTATGTTGGTTGCCCAAGCTAGTGGTCTTCCTCTCAGACCAATTATCAAACAGTCTTGTCAGCGATTTGCAGAGACTGTGGTTTCTTCAGCCATGTGCTTTCCTTTGTATTCTACTTTGTTGTTATTGTCCAAAGCTGGGATTGTCTATTCTGTAGATTGTACTTATTCCAGAAAGAAGTTTGACGCTTCCAAGTTTTGTGTGATTGTTTCTAAGATTTGGAGGAAGATCCTCTTCACATATCTGTGGGGGTGTGCGCTTGTAGTTGGTTGCATCACCTTGTTCTGTGTTTTCCTTGTTGCGTTCTGCAGTGCATTGGCTGTTCTTCGGTTTTCCCCAGATATTGTTGTGTACTGTGCAATGATGGTTGGGCTGGTTTTCTCGGTTGTCTTTGCCAATGCCATTATCATCTGTAACATTTCGATAGTGATCTCTGTGTTGGAGGATGTTTCGGGAGCGCAGGCAATGCTGCGGTCTAGTATTTTGATCAAGGGTCAGACTCAGGTGGGTCTACTGATATTTCTTGGATCGACTATAGGGATGGCCTTTGTGGAGGGCTTGTTTGAGCACAGAGTAAAGACACTGAGCTATGGTGATGGATCTTCAAGAGTGTGGGAAGGGCCACTCTTGGTGGTGATGTATTCATTTGTAGTGCTTATAGATTCCATGATGAGTGCAGTTTTCTATTTCAGTTGCAGATCTTCTAGCCTGGAGATCTCAGATTGCGAAGGCAACTCAATTTTAGAAACTATGACCATTTCTGCTGAATCAATAGGAATTCAATGACATTGTCAGCATGGTATTGATTATGCCAATTGAATTAATAAGATGAAGAGGATGCGGTAAGAGTTTGTTCCCTGAAAACTGGGTTGCAATTGAGGAACCTTGCAAGTTGCAACATTTTATCCATTGAGCATTAGATAGGAAAGCTATGTTGAGGGGATGACTTTGAATGGCTTTACCTTAACGAGCTAGCTCATTTCGGCGTACGGAAATTACTTTTTAGTTATAATACAAACATGGAGAAATATGAAAGCCGGATAGTCAATGTATTGTTTTTTGAGTGTTAGTAGAAAAGATAATATTTTATAGGCAAATGTAAGAAATTAATTTGAATCAAACCACACTTTTGTTGTTCTCTTGTGATACACAGTTTGAAGCTTCTTCCTGTATACTGTATTGGGTAACAAAGAGAAATTTTCTGCTTAATTGATCTTTTGTTTCAAACATTTATAACTACAATTAGCTTATGTAGATCAACAAGCTTATCACTAATCAGTACTATTTGAAAAGATGTCATAGGTGAGTGAGTCTATTGAATTTTGTACTTTTATCTGCCTCGTTATTTACAAATATCTCCTGATACTTAATATTTCTTTCTTTTGTTCTAAAATGTTTAGGGGTCTTTCAAGGATAAGGCATCCCACAAGCCTCACCAAGAGGTCTTAGGTTGGTATTTACTAATTCGCCTATTAAGGACTTGCCGTGAGGTTTGAAAGGTTGTTCCCAGTGTTAAACTTGATGCCTTTTTCAGTTTTTATTACATTGTTAAATTTTATACATATAAAGAATAAGTTATCTGTTGATAATCAGTATGCTCCATGTGGATTTTTGAAAAAGTATCCAGAGCTCATTTGTACTGAGAAATCTCTCTCTGTCTAGATCACTAAGGGATTCACCTTCTGAATTTACCATGCATTGAATGATCTTTCTGTGTGCCTAACTGCTTATTCCTTCTAGCTCTATGTAGGAGAATATTTGTTAAACTTGTAAAAAATTTGTTGTTTCACATTTTGACCTAACAAGGTTATAAAATATAAGTGTAGTCTGATGATCTGCTCCTTCAATTTGCAACAAAGTTGAGCATGGCCTTTCTACTTCCCTGAGTGCAGTAACCTTCCCTTTACTAGATGATGATCCACTGCTAGAAGTACCTTGTTAGAGAGCAAAAAAATACTGCGGTTGAGGCTTCTTTCATATGGCAAGCAGGGTATTTCATTCTATTTTGTTTGTTTATTGCATTTGAGGTTGGCAAATTTTTGTGCCTGACAAATATTGTTTAGCAACCTATTTTATTCTCGAAAGAGTGGTAGCAACATGTTATTAAACAATCCTTTTAACACACTCTTATAATGGTTAAAATTTATTAGAAATTACAAAATTATGAAAGATTGATGAAATAAGATGCTGAGATCCACGACATTGTTATTTTCGTAAATTTCAATCAACAAGAGTGTGCATTTAAAATAGTGTATTTCTAGCATTTCTCTTCATTCCAATGGTTCAAGGAATTTTTATGGCCAAATTGAGTGATCAAAATATTATGGTGTTAAGATGTGAATGAGAAATGCTCAAATCTTCTTATGCAAGACTAAGGCTCTATTTGGATAAATTTATCAATAAACACTTTTAGGAGAAGAAAATAAAAAGATAAAATTAATTAAGCTTTTTTATAAGTAAAAAACAACTTGTGCATTTTAACTTTTATTAAAAAAAGTGCTTTCATTTAACTTAATTGTGTTTAAGTTTATTTTCATGGAAAAAGATTGACTCAATTTATTTTCTTTTTGTACAAATATTACTTGTGTATCTTGGCAAGAATACCAAATTGAGTAATAAAGTAGTAAAGTTGTATTTATTGAGAGACTTGTGTGATAACTAGACAATTCAAATATTATTTTTTTGATTTAAGGTAAAATAAAAAGGTAAACAAATTTAAAAGATAATTGTATATAAAATAAAAATAATTAAAGACTTCGAAAATTTACCGAATAGTTAATTTGACTTTAATTTCACCAGACCTTATATGCAATCATTATTTGATTTTGTTCAATCAAGATTATGTCATCAACTCTCAAAATTATTTAAGTCTTAATATCTTAATACAAGTAATTTGATTCCATTGGCAATACATTGAATTAGTATGATTAAAGTAGTTGCTTTAAGAAAAAAAAGTTTTAACTATGATTTGTTGCCTTCTTCAATTCATAACTCGTGAATTTTCCTATTACAATTTTTTTGAACAACAAAAAAAGGATGATTAATTAAAAATAGGGCTGGATGTTTTGAGCTATGAAAGAAATATATTATACATAACTTTTCTAACACTCTAGCACCCACACGATGAGGAATTGGCTTTTCTTTTTACATAGTTATAAATCTAAATCATCTAAAGTAGAACTCCTTTCTCCTTCTATCTAACAGAATATGTTTATTTAAAAAAAAATACATTTCAAATTATAAAATTTGAAAAGATATTTCCAGTATAATCTAGAATATATTTTTTTCTTAAAAAATTACATTTCGGATTATAGAATCTAGAAGGTATTTATGGAAATACCTTCCGGATTTTATAATCTAGAATGTTACTAAAAAAATACATTCTAGATTGTAGAATCCAAAATATATTTCTGGATCTACAAATACCTTTTGGATTGTATAATTCAAAATATATTTTTTAAGGGTTAAATGATCTTTTTGTCTAAACTATGGGGTGCCAAAAGAAACTCTGAAGTTGTAGGAGGAAAACGCCTAAATCACAACATGCCTTAATCACAACATGTGTAAATATTCCTTTGCTTCTAGTTTTAACAACAATTAACAAAGAATCGTTGTTAAAAGCGACTTAAAAATTTCAAAATTATCACCACACCTTTTTGAAGATTTTTTATTAAGGAACCCTTACTGAAAAAGTGTCGTAAATGATTATATTTACACTAGTGACATTGATGAATCTAATGGTTATTACATAATCTAACATGTCCACTCTCTTCTAAAAACTTTGAACCAATCACATTCACCATTACCTATATTATTCAACTTTAAGATCACTCTCTCCTAAAATCAACCAACTTATAGCTGAAATCTTGGTAGCTAATTATATATCAATTTATAAATTATTTATTAATAATAGAAATTACTTTAGATACCAATAATATTTTTAGTGTTTAAAATATTATTTAATTTAGTCAATATAGTAATTAATTATTTTTTGTCTATAAAATTAGTTTATATTTAATAATGCGATAAAATTTGTAATCAAGAATACTAATTAAAAAGAAGATAAAAAAAATCCACAATAATGGAATTAATTTTCAAATCAAAGATCAAATCAATCAATATTGTGTCTAATTATGATTCATTGAAACATAACACATTTTTTTTTCTAATCATATAACACTCAACCAAGAGTTTTTATGATATGGTCATTACCATTTCAAGGTTGTTTTGATGCACTTTTATGTTATAATTCTTAAAAACAACACCAAAAGTTTATCCACGTAAATTTTGAACACTTAATTCCTATGTTTGAAGTACAAGGATCAATTTTTGTTTAAGAGTATTCTAAAATAGAAAACAAACAAAAACTAAATCAAGTAATCAAGGCTAATTGGAGAAGAAAACTAAACAAGACATATTATTTTAAAAACAAAGAAAGATTACACAATTAAAGGTGATTAAAGATTAATGAAAATAATTATATCAAACATATAATAGGCATGCAATAACAACTATCATCAATTAAGATTAACCAAATATTTGGATAAAAATAAAACCATGAGTCACTCTCGAATTTGTGACTGAATCAAAATGTTTATAAAATAATTAATAATGACATGTTTTTTAATGAAAATCTAATTAGAGATCAAATTGTTATAAAGTGAAATTTAAGCCTAACTCAACCCCATAAAACCAGTTTATAGGATTGAGGTTTGCACCCACTTATATACAATGAAATGTCCTTATCTCTAGTCGATGTGGGATCTCCATCACAAATTTGCAACAACTTTTGTCATGGATTTAGCGACCAACTCATTAACCATACATGGAATCCTTAAATCAAATTGATCTAAAAAAAATTCAATTAACTTTCACACATAAGAATTGAATAGAAAACATCAACATTAACATGTTCTTGATTAAAATGCATCATGTTTAAACCAAAAACTCTGATGACCAAATAATAAATTCGTATTTGTGATTTAGAAGATAAGATCAGTAAAATATGATTTTTATTCAAGAACACACAAAGCATTTAGTACAATCAATTAAAAAGTGGAAATAAGCAAAACTAGCCGATTGAAATGAAGAATAATCCATAGAATCCAAGACCATTCACTTTAATCGATTGAAATTACTTGAAACTCCTTATGCAGTGAAGTATGTCTCAACCATTAGTTTGAAGTTTAAGAACTCAAGAACATTTAAGAACGACAAATTATAAAAGATAGAAGAAATTAAAGATAAAAAAACACGCCACTCTCAAGAGAAAGATAAGTGCAAGAGGAAAATCACCTCAAAAGGAATTTACCTCAAAAGGTGAGTTATGTTACAAATAAGAGGATACATGTTTATATATACTAGTTATAGAAAATGAAGGTTTTATTTTATCACTTGTTTGGTAGGTACATATATTTTTCCAAACAAAACTCTTGTATGAAATATGAAGAGTTTAGTACATAATTTCTCAACCTACACCCTTGTTTTTTAGAGCTAGCTTTATATCCAAACTAAAGTACCTTAAAATTTTATTTAAAGAAAAACATATATTTTATATTTTTATTTACAAGAAAATTATAAAAAATATTAAGAATTTTTTTTATATTTTCTTTGAATCTATTATGTATTCCTCTTATGATTCTTCCTCTATAATCTTTTATTGACTTTTTACATTCATTTTCTTTATTTCTTCTTTTTTAAACCCTTATAAACTTTATCTTCAGGTAACATATAAATAGGCTAGTGATGTGTCCATGAATAGTAACATCATAATAAATTAATATTTTAATTAGATTTTTACTTTACTCTTTAATTTAAATATTATTTTATTATTATAAAGAGTTTTAATTTAAAATATTATTTTATTATTATAAAGAGTTTTAATTCATTATATTATTTTATTATTATATAATGAATTGTGAAGTGAGTGTTTTTACTATTAGGAATGTCAAAAACAACTTTATATCATATTAATATTCTTTGATTTGGGATGAGATTAGATTAGTGTATAAGGATAAATTGTATATATCTCTAAATAATGCAAACTAATACTTTTGTTAGTTTTTTATTTTCATCTTTATGCAGTATAATTCGCAAATCACCTTGTACAATTTTTTTTCATTATTCTTTAACTCAATTCGATACTAAGTGAACAACAAAAGTAAATGATAATGTAAAAAAAGCTTTATTTAGGATGAAATTAAAGAATATGGGCTAAATGGCATCTCTATAGTAAAAGATAAAAAAGAATATCTATGCTACTCCAATTTTATTTTCTGCGTAGCTAGAATGAAAATGAAAAAGTGAGCTCCCAAATGAGTGAAAGACAATTTTGTTCCTCACTATAGTGCCTCTACGTCAAACGTTAAGAGTTAGCATCCTAAAAAACCTTCGAATTCCTTTCCATTTTCTGGTCCAACTTGTAGCCTCAAACACTCAGACACTCCGGTTAAGGTGTAAAGACAAGCCGAGAATTTACGTTCATACTTCATCCTGAAAGTTTCTCTACCTAAGGATGAATCATCAACATCGTAATAACTGTATTCCTCTATCGCTCCCACCATCTCTTCTGCTATCTCAAATGGAGAAAAAGAGTAACTCAGTGATCCAGCACAGTCCAAAAACTGAAAATCACAAGCTTCCAACTCTCCTTTACCACTCACAATGTGCTTGTTTTCATCATAAACATGATCACCAAAATTATACCCGAAGCTGAAATCTTCCCCGCTACACTTTTGGTTAGAAGTTTCTTCATGAGTTCCGCAGCTATGGTCACAAGTAGTTATGTCATAAGAACCATAACTAGCACCATAATAACTTTCTTCAACAATCCCATTTCCTTTCATATCTACAAAATTCCCGTAGTGGGGTTCTTCTGTTTGGAGATATAATATAGGTTCTGGTTCAGGCTGAGATTCATGTTCTGGTTCAGGTTGAGGTTCTACTTTGGTTTCTTGATCATAGTGGTTACTGGGAAGAGGAGAGGTAACCCTACATGAAGAGGCAAAGTTTCTAGCTTTGAGCCTAACAAGGAGGAGTTTGGCAATTTTTGGAGGAAGAGCAGAAACAGAAGGAGAATATTGGGATGGAAAAAAGTTAGTGCGAGTGTTGGCACCACGAAGCAAACGTGCTGCAGCATCATAAGCTCTTGCAGCATCTTCAGCATTGTCGTAAGTGCCTAACCAAAGTCTAATGTTCTGTATGGTGTCTTTGATTTCAGCCACCCATCGCCCTGAGGGTCTTTGTCTCACCCCAATGTAACGTTTGTTAGCTCTTCTAGCTCTAAGTATAGCAGCAGCCATTGAAGCTGCTTCTTCCCTTAGTTTTTCCCATTCAGTGTTACCTTCTTCACTGTTCTTTTCTCCTCCTTCACATTCCCATCTTTTTCTCTTGTTTGCCATTTTCCCCTCCATGAGGCTTTCTTTTACGTTCGATCGTGCATTGCAGCACTGGCCAGCGCACGCATTTATAACAAAGTGAGTGCAGAAGCCGTTTAGTTGAAAGTGAGATATTTGGGGTCTCAAATGCTTGTTACTTCCCCTTGTTCCAACTATAATTCGGCTTTCTTTCTTTCCTTGTTTTTTACTTAAAAAACAAACCTTAGAACCCTACAGAACTTTCGCTTTCATTCTAGGGGAGATTACAAGATGTACTTCTTAATGAAACTAATTTTTGCATTTTTCGATTTTTAATGTGAGAATTAGTCTCACTTATAAATTATGTATTAGACACAATACGAAAATACATATAATTTCTAAAATATAAGACACATAGACACAAATCTATATATTATATAATTATTAATTATATAAATTGACAATAAAGATTTATATGCATAAGTATGTTCTAGATTTTTTTTTTAACAGAAAAATGATTTTTTTGACTGGTTCAAAATGATTTGTTTCTTATTTTTATAATCATAATAAAAATTTATACAATAAATTTGAGTTTTTAGAAAATTAATGTATTTTCTTTTTTGAAATTGTGTTAGAATCGTGTTAAAATTGTCACAAATCTAACAAATATTTTTTGAATTGTGTCATACGAATGTCGATGTCCTACGAGTGTCATACGAATATCTTCACGGATACGTATTCTACGAGTGTCATATGAATATCGATTTCCAATACTTGTATCCGACAACGACACACCATTTAAGAGAAGTGTCTTAGTCTAATAGAGATAAAGTGTCTATGTGTGAGTTTAGACAAATATAAAAAAGGAATGGTTCTTCATCTTCAACTATCATTTTATAATAACAATACTATTTAAAAAATCATTTTATTGATTATTTGTGAGTATTATTGTTTAAGTTACTTTTACAGATCATTTTAATATCCTGTATAAATTATACAACGATCAGATGACTTTTACCTTAAAAATATTTGTGTATAATGTATATTCTTTTTTTTTGGTACTATTTTTTGTTTTTAAATTCTTTCAAGTTAAAATTATTTTTTTATTATTTATTAATTTATTATTGGTGTTATTTTGATATAAAAACCTGAACACGGAAAAGAAAAATGAGAAAAAAAAACAAAAACAATTTATGTTTGAGGAGATTTTTGAGTTGGAGTTTCTTCTGTTAATAAATTAAGATTAGTTTCCGGCATATGAGAAGCTTTTGTCAATGTCAAAAGCCTTGTGGAAATCACCTTTACTTTTACATATAGGTCACAAAAGCATATGCCCTAGATTGATGCTTGAACGATGAGATCAAGTCAAATCTGCTACGTAACTCTATTAATCATATTCTTATTTATCTTACAAATTGTGGCTTATTTTGAGAAATAATTTTAGAATGTGATAATATCACTTTTTTTAATAAATGTTTACTCAAAGAAACGGTAGTCTGTTTGAAGTTTGCTTGTATGTACGATAAGAAAAGCGCATATTAGTTGTTATACACAAGTGTGGGCTTGGAGAGGAAGCAAAATATAGTGGTTCAAATCCACTCTAAAAACATTTTTAATGAAGATTAAAGGCAATTTCGTCCTGTCCCATATCAATTATAACTTGCACCCTATATTTTTTTAAATTTCCAAAATTATTCTTATTTTGGATTTAAAAATCCAGAATAGTAAAAATAATTCAAAAATAATAAAAAAATACATTCCGGATAAAAAAATTAGAACACAAAATTAAAAAGGCATTCTAATAAAAATTTTCGGAATTAAAAAATGTGTTATGGATATCTAAATCTGGAAATATTTCTGGATAAAATACTCTGGAAGTAAATTTTATTCACCCTCTTCTTTTTTTTAGATTATTTTCGTCATTTTGGAAGGACATTTTTGTCATTTTCAATACCAATTTGAATACATGTTGGAATTGATATGGTGCACGAAACATTTGCCAAGATTAAATAAAAATAATTAAAATGAGATTGTATAGACTAGTGACAGAAATAAAAATAAATTTTGTAATTATTTTAAAAACATAGTTTTGGTTGGATTGACGTACTAATAGTAGTTGTGTATAATTTTATTTTATTTATTTATTTAATGAAAGTTTATTTTTATATTATTAACAGTTAAAACTTCTATTAAGTCATTTATTTAAGGTTGTAGTTTTTCTTACTAAATCATTACTGGAGAACGTGTTCTCAAAGTTTTTTTTAAAACTTCACGAAAAGTCTTTCAAAACCCCTGTTATGAGTTTAAGAACCTTTGTAAAATACCATGAGTTTTAAAACCTTTGTAAAATACCATGAGTTTCAAAACCTTCGTAAAATATCATGGGATTTACGACCTCCATAAAATTTCATGGGTTTTACGACCTCTGTAAAATTTTATGGGTTTCAAAACCCATAAAATTGCAATGGCAGATGAACTTGTTGCTCTCTCTACCAACAACACTTGGACACTTGTGCCTCTTCCCTCGGGAAAGAAAGCCATTGGATGTCATTGGGTGTACAAGGTAAAACACAAATCAGATGATACCATTGATCTCTACAAAGCACACATCGTTGCAAAAGGCTACACAGAGCTTGAAGGTCTAGACATTCTCGACACCTTCGCTTCCGTTGCAAAGTTGACCACCTTGCGCCTACTTCTTACCCTTGTTGCATCAAATAACTAGGAACTCAAACAACTGGATCTTAACAACGCCTTCCTACATGGAGACCTTCTTGAAGAAGTCTACATGAAGCCACCTCCTGGAGTTGTCGTCCCTAATCCACACATTGTCTGCAAATTACAATGCTCTCTCTATGGTCTATGCCATTCTGGTCGACAATGGTATGCCAAATTATCCCAGTTTTTACTTACAAATGGTTATGCATTATCCTTTGCTGACTACTCATTATTTTTAAAAACACATGATGCTCACATCACTCTCTTCTTGTGTATGTTGACGACATCGTTCTCACTGGAAATAACACTGAGGAAATCACTCACATAACCACACTATTGCATCAACACTTTAAGATCAAAAATTTGGGTGATCTTACTTTCTTTCTGGGATTAGAAGTAGCCCAAAGCAATGTTGGAATTCACCTTTCTCAACAAAAGTATACCATGGATCTTTTACATGAAACAGGGATGCTTGATTGTGCTCTTGTCCCCACACTTATGGTCCATTCTTCGCACCTTTCTAGTAACCAAGGTATCGCTCTAACTGATGCAGAGTCTTCTTCATACCGCCGACTAATTGGAAGACTCATCTATTTGAACACCAAACCAGACATTGCTTTCAGCGTGAACAAACTCAGTCAATTTGTTTTAGCACCCACATCAACTCACCACCAAGTTTTTTTTTCGTATTTTTCGGTATCTCAAGAATGCTCCTGGTCATGGTATCTTTCTGTCAGCAGCAAGCACTCATCAACTCAAGGCGTACAATAACTCTGATTGGGCCACTTGTGCCAAGACATGAAAATTTGTCACGGGTTTCTCTATCTATCTTGGTGAGTCACTCATTTCTTGGAAATCTAAGAAAAAACAAACAATCTCAAGAAGTTCTTCACAAGTAGAGTATAGAGCACTAGCCGCCACCACATGTGAGATCCAATGGTCTATATGTTACAAGACCTTCGTATCCATTCCATCCAACTTGCCATCCTCTACTGTGAAAACCAGTCCACCATACAGATAGCATCCAATCAAGTATTCCACGAACGCACAAAACACATTGAGATAGATTGTCACCTTGTTCGGGAAAAACTCAATGTTGGACTGATAAAACTACTCCCCATCTCTTTCTCCATGCAAACTGCTGATATCCTCACCAAGCCTCTACTTCCTTTTACCTTCAAAGTTCTTCAATCCAAGCTGAGAATGAAGAACTTATACTCCCAACTTGAGAGAAGTGATAAACTATGTACTTTGTATTTTTATTTGGGCCTACATATGGGCCTTTATTTTATGTTTGGGTTTTTTCTGTTTTCTGTTTTTCTGTTTGACACCTTTTGGGCTGCCTGTTATTTTTCTGTTTTTTATACCCGCTTATGCCACTTGTAATACACATTCAAATTCAATTCAATATTCTTCTTATTTCACAGTTCCTCTTTGCATTCTATCATATCTCTTTCTCTTTACTCCTTAATGTATTAGGTTTTCTGGATTCTTGATTATCCCCTTTCAATCACAGGGTGCATTGTTCTTTCTCTCTACTTTTACTCACTTACATTTTATAATTCAATTACTTTTCTTCACCTTTCCTCTCATTCAATCTAAATTTGAGGTAGTCATAAACATCATAATGTTATAAATGTTATAAAGGTAAGATTTGTGATTTAATTTTAATCACAAATTAAATTAAGTTTTTTAAAGTCAATATGATCATCCTTTAATCTTGACTTATCCATACAAAAACTCATAAAAATTAGGTTTTTATTGAATTTAACCTTCAATTTAGAGGCACAAACTGAATCTAAGTTTGATTCTAATTTGCAACTTTTGAATTTATTTATTTTTTATTCATAAGAATCTAATACATCTAAGAAAGTTTACAACAACTCACACGCACGGCTCAATCACTAAACATGGATTGAATTTAGGTATTTTTAATTTCATTTGGACTTAGCTCATAAAAGTATTAGATCAACTGGACTTTCATTTGATATATAGTTAAAAAGATTATTAAATATGATTGTGAACTATATAAATGTATGTAAATATTGTGCAAAAGAGAAATAGATCTGATTCATGAGTTAACCAAATAATCCGTGGGACACTGAAAAAGTAGTGACTTAAATTGAAGGGATCAAACCCATCCATAAACTTGGAACTCAACCTGTTTTTAAAATAATAAAATTGAAAAATAACATTGATATAACACACATATATATATATATATATATATATTAAATTATCACATTTAAAAACTGGAATCAATTTTATTTTTGTGATTTTATTTTTAAAAACTATTATTTTATTTTTTTTTAAATTTTTTCTCTTTTAATTTGGACAATGGATTGGTACCTTACTAAATCTTTTAAACCCATTTAAAATATGCTAAAGTAATTTTTCACTTGCCCTAAGATTCACCAGTACAATTTTCCCCTATTTTTTCAACCGCATCATTGCAATAAGATGCTGACAAAGTTACAGACAAGTTATATTTTTTTAAAGATTTTTAAAGAGGATTCATGCAAGAAACAAACATATTAATTATTCATTTTGCCACTATATGAATTTGATTATGAATACATATTTTATTATATATCTTTATAAGTATTATATTAAATATATATATTATATTTTTATATTATTAATATTTATATTATAATAAAATAAATATAATTAATTATATAATGTAATATATATAAATAATAATTATTATTATTAAAATAATAAAAACTATTAATAAATATATAAAATAATAATTAAATTTATGAAATAACAACTATAATAAATAATTAAAAGAATTATAAATAATAAATAAATTTAAATAATAGTAATAATAATAAATTTAAAATTATTAGTTAATTATAAAATTATGATTTTTTATTTAATTAAACTTAATTTATAATAATATAAATTAATAAATTATTATATATATTATTTTATAATTTTTTAAATTTATTACATCTATCAAATTACTCACAAATTTTCATAATCTTTTATTTATTTTTCATTCTATTTTCTTAATCCAAAACAACATCATTCTACAAATTCACTCCTCGAAATCCAAAATCCAAAGAAAACATTGGAGTGAAAGTGAAAACATAACCATGCCAATCAAGTTTATTTATGGAAGGAAATGGTCAAAGCAATGATTGAGTATTGTAAACTTGCAGACATTGTAACACCCTGAAAATCCATTGGCAAGATATTATAAAAGTAATAATACTTATGTAGAATATAATAGCTTGCTCGATAGGGAATTAAATAATCTGTGTGAATAGGGTGGTCTATAAATTTAGAGGAAATGATAGTTTATGAAAATAAGTAAGAAAAATTATAACTAAACACATTTCTCTCAATAAAACCGAGGTGAATATATGAAGAGAAAGTTTCTACATACGATTTCTTAAACATACACATGAAGAAAAAAAAATTCCGTTTGTCATTCTTCTTATAATGAATCCACCAAAAGTAAAATTTCCAATAATTCCACCATTGGAGATACTTTAATTCCTTTGAGTTGCATCACTAACTAACTAAGAACAAACCAATTTTAGTAACAGGTTAAATCAGCCCTTGGATACATTGTTTACAATATGAGTACAGGCCTTAACTACTTAAAGTAAAACTTCACTTAAAAGTTGAGCAAAATGATTGTTTATAAATTATATTAGTAGCCTATATGTAGTTTAGCTTGCATTTTTTATCTCTGCAATACTAAAAAAATTCTAAAATCTTGTGTTTGTTTCAATCATGCAAACAATGGAAAAGAAATAAACTCTTATGAATAAAGATGTATTGACACGACAGTAAAGAACATCCACCTAACAACTCCTTATAATAATATTTTAAATTAAAAAAGTAAAACAAAAATAATTAAAGTATCAATTCAAACTAACCAAGCTCTTATTTATTGATATTAACTTTTTTTTATCTTATTTCTTTTCCTTTTAAACGAGTCACGCTTTTTAGAAACATTAATTAGATTACGTAATAACAAAAGGACAAGTTTAGATTTTGTGGCTCCACGAAAGTCTGTCTTGAATGGTCGGTTAGGAGAGAAGATCCAAGGTTGTTTTGCGAATGAAAAATTATACTTTCACAACTCTTTTTAAGTTAAATTTTTATATGACAGCTTTAATAAAAAAATATTATAATTAAATCATATAAAAAATAATTAAAATAATATTATTAGGAGTCATAGGCTCCTGAATGTAAAAAAAAATTGGGTTATTGGTTCTTTGTGAAATCTGTTTTTAGATTTTCCCCAACCCTATCCATTGGTGAACCTAATTAGATACCTAGAATCATGTCTGCAACAAATGTTGGGAGAGTGGAGTCACCACAACCATCATGCAAATGGAACCCCATTAGCATACCAGTTATAGAGATAGGCACTGCTGCAGAGCATAACGATGGGAAGGTGGTGAAATCTGCAGTGATAGAGGCTATAAAAGTGGGTTATAGACACTTCAACACAGCAGCACAATAGTGGTCAGAGCAGGCTCTGGGACAACCCAATGCCGAAGCACTTCAAACTCTACAAAAGTCACTTCAGTAAGCAATTAATATTCCCTTCTTTTTCACATATCAGTTCAACTCAGATTTTGGATCATTTTTTCCTCCAAATTTAATATTCTTAGTAATGTCACTTCAAAAAATTGTTTTTGTGTCTGTTCTATCAGAAACTGAACGCATTTGTAATCTATTGGCTATTTAAATTGAGGGATTAAAATATACTTTTTAATTATAAAGTGAGACTACAATCAAAATTATCATGAACTTAAGGAATTAAAATTGACCTAATCTTTATTAATCAAAGTACTTCTAAAACAGAATACTTGCTACGGAAAAAAATGTGAAAGTCATACTCTAGATGACACCTATGAAAAATTAATAAGTGGTCTGGAACTACCACATGTTCATGGTTCCAATACCAACAATATATGTAGTTAAGCTTTTTTATTTTAAAAAAAAAAGTTAATCACACTTGATTATATATTAAATATGGAGGAGTAACTAATAATTTCTTGACATGTAGAGAGATAGATAAAGAGAGAAATGTGTATTATGTATGTTTAGTAAGTAATGTGATTTGATAAGATGAGAAGTAGAAAAAAATGGCAATTGTTAACGAGGTATTTAGAGTAATTTGGTATTTTTGTATATCTTATCGTTTACTAGTTTCTAAGTATGACCCTAATGAAAGTCAGTCAGATAAAACTTTGATGCAGTTGTTCAAGTGTTAATAACATTGTTCTCTAATTTATCAAATGCTTGCTTTTCGGGTTGTTTTTCTTTTTCATGAATTAGAGTTACACTTCAATAATTCGTATTATAAACATTTACATTAAGAAAAAAAAAATCTAGAGTTTTTCATACCTCTTAGGGTTAATATTGGTTAACTCTAATTTAATTGGATCAGTACGAAAAGCACTTGAAAAGCTGAATCTAAGTGTTTTCCCCAACCTAAATTGGTGCAGATCTCTTAAATTAGATTATTTGAACCTTTATTTAATTCATTGGTCGATTAGTGTGAAATCTGAAAAGTGGTATATGCCTTATTCTGAGTGCCTTGTGCCATTTAACTTAAAGGATGTGTGGGCAGCAATGGAAGAAGCTCACAGACTTGGCCCTACAAAATCAATTTTTCTTGCAAGGAGCTAGAAAATCTACTCTCTTTGCCACAATTCCTCCTTTGGTCAATCAAGTAAGTCGATTCATCAACATCATCTATCCTGCACATTTTGTTTGTTTCACACATCTTATTCACCCCGAACAGGTGGAGATGAATATTGCCATGCAGCAAAAGAATCTTAGAGAATACTGCAAGGAAAAAGGTATAATCGTAACTGCCTACTCTCCTTGGGAGCCAAAGGGACCAAATAAGATATCAATTATGTTTTGGACAATGAATTGATCAAGCAGATTGCAGAGGATCATGGCTAAACTGCTGCTCAGGTTACCAATTTCCTTACACTTTGCTTTTAAAGCTAAATTTTACACTAGCAAAATTGAGTCACTAATTAACAGGAAGTTAATAATAAATTATTTGACATGTTGCATCATCAATTGGGTAAATATCTTAGTTAAACACTTATTGATTAAGTGTTTATGATATTTAGGCATTTATGTATGAGTTGTTTCTATGATCAAAGAAAAATGAGATTAAACAAGTTTGAAGCTGTGTTTATAAGTTATCTTGAGGGGCTTATCAAAATAACCTAAAAATCAATTATAAACATCTTAAGGTATTTTCAAAAGTTCTTCCAAACACTCGCCAGTGTTATGCCGTATGATAAGTTAACATGCAAATACTTTCTTCAAAATACTTCCCAAGTCACGAATTCAATCCTCATAATTGTGAATTGTCACTGTACTGAGTTTACTTTGGCAGCTATTTGGATGCTAATACAAACATTCAATCTTTTGTTATGTAATAAGTATGTCTTAGATGGTTATTTGAACAAGGTGTGTGACTTTCATACCGAAGAGCTACAATAAAGAGAGGTTAAAGCAAAATATAGAGATATTTGATTGGGAACTCACAAAAGATGACCACGAAAAGATTAATCAAGTTAAAAAGGAGCGTATGTTCAAGGACGGACCAGCAGGATTCCCACTTCCTGACCTATTTGACCGTATGCATATTTCATTTTCCTTTTAAATATATTGTTCCTGTTTGTACACAGCAATCTGTCTTTAAAATTCCATCAAAGACACTCGACAGGTTTCACTTTTGGTGGAAAGTTTGTTTACAGCACTGTTATGATTTTCTTTGATGTAATTTTATGTGCCAAACTTTTTTATCAGTTGGAATGTAACTGTATTTCCAGCAAGAGGAATCCAATAAAAGCTACATTGTTTATAGTTATTCAGTTACACTGCGTGTTTTTGTAATTCTGATAGAAATTTATCTGATAAAACAACAATGTCTTCGAAGTGTTGACATCACAAGAACCCAATACAAGAAACTCGAAAAGGATGTAGCCAAGAACCTAATACAAATATGCAATCTATTGTTTAAGGATGTAGCCAAGAACCCATTCCGGAACAGAAATGGAATGTGATTAAAAAACAAACAATTATGTGAACAAACCAGTCCAAGTCATGTAGCCCATTCTTCTGTAGCAAATTGAGCTCCCCTCCCACTCCCCCTAAAACCTAAAACTTCCTACTGCCATGATGTGTATGAGAACTAGAAGAAAAGAAATAATTGAATTGTGCACAAAAAGCCAAAACTTTCCAGTGGTTTCATGCTTTGGTCCGTGCATATACATTTACACTGCATAACACTACGGCAGAGCATCAGTAAGTCTCACATTCTCATGATAAAATAACATTAGCATTGTCTGATTACAGAGCCAATGTAAAGAAATTGATCCCTTGACTAAAATCAAGAAATCGTACTTTGTTAATGATACAAATGGAAACTATTATCAAGTCATCAAGATTTTGTAACTACTTACGCAAATCTACCACAGTCACAAGCCTTTCCTGAATAATGATACATGATAGGTTCCATGTAGATCAAACTACTTTGGACGATTTTCTTGGCAAAGTCTTTCCTGTGAACTTCATAAAAAAATTCAGGGTATTGAAGCCACTTATGAGTTGCTCCGAACAATTTTTTGTAGCTATCTAACTTAGCCATCAGATATTCATGAGAGCTCATTCCTTCCAACAAGAAAGAGTACTGCTTTTCCTTTTGTGTGAAGAAAATTACACGAAAGAATTATGTCAATTCATTATGGAAGATTTTGGGAAACAGTTTAGAAGTCAACAGGTTGACACTAGTTCATACTCCTACATTAGAGTTGTCATTTGATGTCGTCCCTTGATAAGAGTTAGGCCAAACCTCGCGGTGAGGAAGCATTTTTGCCAACGAAAAACTTGCACCATCTGATGCAAATCAAGAAAAAATGACACCCCTACCAAGTACGATGCATGTCATGCTATTGTTCTAACTCTTCTCAACAATTAATTTAGCACACTCCCTTGAGCACTTCAGGTGATGCTCTCAGCTCCTCTCAAGTTCAAACATTCATCCTTGGCTCTAAATGTTTCAACCATAAAACTAAGTGAACACTTAATTAATCCTGCAGAGAGTGCTTACTTTTCCTACTCCAATTAACTAACAAAAGATAGAATCTCTCACTACTACAAAAAAGAGCAATTCCCAATTTTCCATCAAACTACATTTACAAAATGGACATGTGAGTTTGTAGTAATTGGAGGATACTTTCAGAAGAATCTAATAAAGCCCTGGCCCACCATATCCTCTAAACATAAGGCACCAATTTATCTAATTATCGCAAACCACCTAAATATAGAAAAAACCAAAAAGAAAATTCAACATTGGGATATTTTTCAGTTGTATATATATATAGAGAATAGATATTTATCCATTAAGATCGACACAAGCAGAAACTGTTCTACCAAAAACCTCGGAACATCATGGAACACAAAGAGAACATTGACGAGTGGCAACAAATCGAAACCTCTGAATGGAACATGGAAGTGATCAACGAAAACTACCTCGAAATTGGTGACCAAGCTTCTTCCACTGACGACCCTCCAAGTCCCACTCCCACCCGCCAGGAACTCTCATTGTCACAAATCGTTCCCACCACAGTAACGGACTCCGAAGACGAAACTTCCACGCCGTTAACGCCATCGACGGCGCCGTTAGATTGGCGGGTGCAGGTGGTCAACGAAGGGAGGAAGGAGTTGAAGTTGCGGTTGGAGGATATGAGAGAGCTCGTTGTTGACATGGCTTCCAAGATTAGTAACTGGGCAATGTATCCAGGGGCGTTTTGGTCATTTCCGAATGTGGCCGGAGCTTCGGCTGCTGCGGCGGTGTTGGTGTCACTGCTTTACGTGGGGATACGGCGGCGGCGGCGGAGTGTCGGTCGGCAGAACGTGGTGGGTGATCGTTGCGTTCATCTTCTGAAAGAGAAAGATGAGGTGAGTATGCATATTAAAGATGTTTAGTTTCTTTTAGTTCACATAAATATAGTAAAGTATGAGAATATCTACATTTCCCCATGTAATTTGTTAGGAAAAACAAAATAGGATGATATTTTTTTAATTAAAACATAGATTGAAATTAGAGAAAATTGCTCATGATGTTATACTCAGACACACTCTTTCTCATTTTTAAAACTTATCTATCTAATGTATGCTTTTAATAAAGTTACATTCCTATTCTTTATGTCTTTAACAAAGTAACATTTAACTTTTTTATTTAAAAAATAAAGTGACAAAAACTAAATAAAAATTATAAAAACTAAAAATTATTTTTTAATATAAATAATTTAATTATTTAATTATTACATATTAACAATATCTAAAACAATTCTATTTCCATTCAATTATAAATTATCTTATAAAAATGTAAATACTATATTTTTGAGAAAACATTTTTCTAATATTAAAATAAATAAATTTATTAACTCACTATTATATTTAAATATTAAAATATAAATATATTGTAAACACACACTTACAAATATAAGTACAATAAGAAGTATGACCATTATTTTTATTAATAACATAAGATATATGAATGTATGTTTTGAATTTTTTTTTAAAGTATGAATGTTATTTAACAAAATCTTGGAAGGATGAATGCATTTTTTTTCAAAATTAAATTCTTTAATTTTGATTTTTTAATTTTTTAATTAAAATCTAATTAATATGTTATTTTTAAATAAGATAAGAAAAGTAAGTGAAAGTTTATTAACAAAATATGAAAATATAAGTATTTTTTTATAAAAAATATAAAAAAGATAAGTATCTTTTAAAAATGAAAAAGAGTGTGATTATTATTTTATTAAAAATTTAAGAGAAATTAATGTTTATTTTAAAATTAAAGAGAGTATCAATCCTATTTAACATGTGTATTAAATAATTATATATAAACCCGTCAAATTAAATAATAACACACTTGAAAGTTAAATATACTTTAGTTTCATTTTTTTAAGTACCAAAAAAAAGGGTACCTCTCCGAGAAGCAATTTTACTTAAGTTCAGTAGGAATATAAATTAGTTTAATTTAATTAGTAGCATTATCACTTTTAGTTAATATATATATATATATATATATATAAATTATAAACACTTTTGATACATTATTGAGAGTAAATAATTCTTTTAGGAAACAAACATGTATCTTACTTCATATATATACAGATATATAAAGATTGAGTTATATGTTTGGATGAATTATTTTCATAAATACGAGGCAAAAAATAAAAAATATATAATAAATTAAGTTTCTGTTGTAAAATTGAAATTAACTTTATATAAAAATTAATTTATAAAAAAATATTTTATTTTTTAATAATTATTTTGATTAATATGAGAAGAAAGCTATTTCATGATACTTTCCTATTTAAATAGAGCTTGTAATCTATAATAATGGAAAAATTAATTATTAGAACTCAAATGCTTCAATACAATTAATTGAAGTTAATACAAGTTTATCTAATAGAAATTATTTGAAATGGAGTTACTCTTATTAGTTGACTAACCCAAAAGTTTATAAAAGGGTTAAATTAGATTAATAATTTATTTAAAGTCCTTAGGACTAATTTTAAGCAACCACTAGTAGAACTTTTTTTTCAAAGAGTGTTGAACATATAAAAGTATAAATATTTTTATTCCTTCCTAAACAATCTTTCCCTTATAGTTACTTAAATTATTAGGACTAAAGTTAATAAAACTAATATATTAACCTAAATCGAATTTGACTTTGATTACGTTGACATCTAACCAAATAAAAATTATATCTTCTTAAAACCCAGATATCACAGTCTCAAAATGGTTAAGACCATCTCATTTTAAATAATTAAGGCAACTGGTCGCTAAAAAAGGGTTAATAATAAGCCAAACATACGAAAATTAGTCAAAATTAGTAACACAAAAATGTTCAAACAAGTTTTTGGAATTCTTATTTCTTTAGTTTAAAAGAATTGTTAAAAAAATCTTCTTTTATTAGAAATAAAATAAAATAGCTGCTAAAATATTTGAGAAGAAAAACTACTCCTTTTTTCACGAGCTATACAAAATACATGTAGTCAACTTTCTATATAAAAAAAATCTAAAATATAATTAAAGGTGGCAAAAGGTTAAAATTGAGAATTCTAATTTATAATTATCCAAATCCATACTATTTTTAATTCATTTAAATGGATTTATCTCAAATCTAAATTCATATTTTTTTTGGATTTTAAGTCTAATTCATGTAATTGGATATAGATTAGATATAAATTGGATAGATTTTTCGATTATCCAAAATGAATTTTGGGTTGGATTTTCACTTAGCCCCGGCTCATGTTCAGCCGCGTCAATCCAGGCCCAGGTCGAGCAAAGTTGGTCTGAGTCGGTCCAGGCCAAAGTCAAGTCGAGTCGATCCCGGCTCAAGTCAAGTCTAGTCGGTCTAGGCCAAAGTCCAGTCGAGTTGGCTCATGCCAAAGTCGAGTCAAGTCAACCTGTGTCCGTGTCGAGCCGAGTCACCCCGGGCCCATGTCGATCTGAGTCGACCCTAGCCAACGTCAACCAAAGTCGATCCAGACCCATGTCGATTCAAGTCGACCCCGGTCAATGTCGACCAAAGTAGGTGCGGGCCCATGTTGAGGCAAGTTAACCCGGCTCGCTGTCAAGAAGATTCAGCCCAAGACGATATCGAGCTGAGCCAGCCCGGTCCCATGTCGAGCCGAGTCGACCCGGGCCCATGTCAATTTGAGTCGGTCCGAGCCCATTTCGATCTGACCCTGCTCGGGACCATGTCGAGCCCACTCGGTCTGGGACCATCTCAAGCCTAGTTGGTCTAGACCGATGTCGAGCCAAGTCAGCACGACCCATGTGAGTTAGCCTGGGCCCATGTCGAGTTGAGTCGGCATGGGCAAATGTCGATCCGAGTCTGCCCAGGCCAATGTCGATCCGAGGTGACCCAGACCCATGTCGAGTCGAGTCAGCCCGAGCCCATGTCAAACCGAGTCGATCTAGGCGCATGTCGATCTTAGTCGACTCAGGCCAATGTCGAGCAGAGTCGTTTTTGCCCATGTCGAGCTTAGTCGGCCTTGCCCATGTCGAGCCGAGACAGCCCAGATCCAAGTCGAGTCGGCACTAGGCCAAGGTCGAGTCGACAACGGGGCCATGTCGAGTCGAGTCGTTGCCGACTCGAGTCAGCCCGACGTATGTCCAGCCGAGTCGACTCGGGCCCATGTCAATTTGATTCGGCCCAAGCCCATGTCGAGCTGACTCGGTCCGGGCACTTGTCGATATCGAGGTCGACCTGGGCCCATGTTGATCCGAGTCTGTCCGGTACCATGTCGATCCAAGTCGGCCCGTGACTATGTTGAGCCAACTCGGCTTGAGACCATGTCGAGCCAACTTGCCCCGCGACCATGTCGAGCCTAGTTGGTCTAGGCCCATGTCGAGCCGAATCGGCACGACCCATGTGAGTCATCCCAGGCCCATGTCGAGTTGAGTCGGCTCGGGCGGATGTCGACCCGAGACAAGTCGGGCCGATGTCGATCTGAGTCTACCCGAGCCGATGTCGATGCGAGTCGTCCTGGGCCGATGTCGATTCAAGTCGTCTTGGGTCGATGTCTGATATGAGTCAGCTTGAGCCCATGTCGAGCCGAGTCAGTCCGAGTGCATATCGATCTGAGTCGACTCAGGCCAATGTCGAGTAGAGTCGGTTTGTGCCCATGTCGAGCTTAGTCGGCTATTGCCAAGTCGGCTCAGATCCAAGTCGAGCCAACTGGGCCAAGGTCGAGTCGGCAACGAGGCTATGTCAAGTCGAGTCAGCTCGACGTATGTCCAGCCGAGTTGACTCGGGCCCATGTCAATCTGATTCGACTCGGACCCATGTCGATTCAAGTTGGCCCATAACCATGTCAAGTTGATTCGGCCCAGGCCCATGTCAAGTAGTGTGGGCCCAGACCCATGTTAAGCCGTGTTGGCCCAGACCCATGTCAAGCCGAGACGGCATGTGCCTATGTTAAGTCGAGTGAGCTCAGGCCCATGTTGAGCTGAGTCGCCTCTAGTCAAGGTTGAGTTGGCACTGGGCCCATATAAAATCGAGTTGACTCAAGCCTAGGTCGAGCTGAGTCGGCCCAGACCCTTGTCGAGCCGAGTCGGTCAGGATCCAAATCAAGATTGATTTAATCTAATTAATAAAATAGATTTAATTTAATTAACGAAATGGATTTATTCTAGATTTAATATATTTTTAATGAATTTAAAAAAATCCAAATAAATTTAATCTAGTTAAAATATATATATTTTAAATCCCTTCAATTTTTTATGGGATCAAACATAACTTTAATAAAATCGGAAGATCTATTTAGACCCAATAAATTTTCAATACTAGATATTTATTCATATATATATCTAATATTCCTGTGCTTAAATTAAAGTATCAGAACATTCAATTTACATTTGCTACAACTCCAAATTTTGCTTCTCATTTGAACAAATACTTGTTCTTCTAAACTACAATGTTACACTTTAGTTATTTCATTCTTTATGAAATCCCTTAGAAAATGAAAATCCACATTGATACATTTACTCCTTCCATCCATGATTGGTTTCCTTGATAACTTTATGGTAAAACTATTGTCACACTATGTAATAGTAGGACTTGTTTGATTCCTTAGAATGCTTTTACTATTCATCTAAATCACACAACTTTACAAGAACTTTGTTGTTGCTACTATAATTTATGCTTTAGTTGTTGGCAGACTCTTCATTGGTTGCTCTTTCAAACTCCATAAGATAACCTCACTCATAACCAATATATAGTTTGATGTACTTTTTTTATAGTCAATGTTATTAGCATAGTTATTATTCATATAATAACCAATAAGATTTTTCCTTCCATTTCTCTTATAGAAAAAT
The DNA here is from genome assembly GCF_051622355.1 of Phaseolus vulgaris. NCBI lineage: Eukaryota > Viridiplantae > Streptophyta > Magnoliopsida > Fabales > Fabaceae > Phaseolus > Phaseolus vulgaris. The sequence goes on from NC_143499.1 coordinate 32,451,153, forward strand.
CCAAATTCAGAAGTTCGTTCGAGATAGCATATGATTCATTTTACTCCCTATAGATGAAACTCTTCTGGATTTTCCACAAACTAACTCACATTGTGCATGATGTGATGTGTAGCTGTGTGAACCTTGCATACATTAAATTACAAATATATATTATTATTATTTTAATTCTTAATCATTGATTTCTAATTAATAATTATGAGTTATATATAACTTTAAGAAAATCACTTTTATTATAAAATTGCACTCATTTGTTTTAACTTTTCAAAATAAGTTAAAGAAATATGAAATCTTATTGAAATCAAAAGTGGGTCGAATAACTTTTCATAAAAATCATTTTAAAAATAATACTTCTATTATTGCAAACAAACATATAATCACTTCTTGCTGGTATCTGACTTAAACACTTATTATCTTCTCTTTTAATTTATCTTAAAGTTCTTTATATAATAAAATGTAGCTGTTAGCTAAGCCTAGTGCTTTTAGTTGCAATTTAATTGCAGAATCTGCTTCCAATTGCAAAATGAGGGATTAACACTGAATAACATTTCCTGAATTTGTTTTGGTGCAGAATATTAGCCAACTCTTACGTCAGATTGCACAATTAAATGAATTGTTATCATCAAGGCGAAAGGTTCCAGTGCATCAAATCAACTGATGCCAGTTTTGCAGTACTTAATTACTATATTTGTAAATTCTAAATGAATTAATTAGTAACTTAACTCTTACGTATAAAGGTGAACACGTGTCTGTTTTAGGGCACACGGTGATTAAGTTGGATGCATAGTAAAAGATAATGTTGCACCATGAGTAAGGGTGTCCGCGTAAGCAAAGTATTTTCCTGCAGTTAGCACCTAAAGATAAGTGGTGCTCGTTAGCTAGTAGTTTTTCTGTTATTATTTTATGCTCCCATTAGAGATAAGATTCTTTTTTGTTGTATCACCTTGAGTGAATGTGCCCAAAAAATAGAACATGTTTTTGTTACGTACGCTTTCGGTTGAGATTAGATTCTCATGAGAGAAAATGGTTACAAGAGATAAGGTATAAAAGGGGATTGAGACCCCGGGTAAAGATATGTCATTTCTGAGACTTAAACTGAATACTTCTTTAATCTTAGTAAGTTCTTACCGACTTGATCGTCGGAGTGTGATCAACAGGTAGAACCCCCTTTGTTTTAACGGAGCCACGTTCCAGCACAACCAAACATCGAACAGATTCTAGAAAAGACAGACGAAGCTAAAACTGGTCATCAGAGTCAACCGACGAGAACATTAATACTAGATATACACGACTTTTGATTAAAACTTAATATATTTACAAATTTTTGCTATTCATTTTTATTATTGTTTTAAACATACTCGCTTATTTTTTTGGAAAATGATGTTTTCACAATTCTTGGAATTGTACATAATTTTTTATATGATAAGTTTAGAAATAAATATATATAATAAAAGATAAGTTTGAAATTAAATGATATGAAAAATATTAAAATAATAATATTAAAAGTTATAATGTGATTATATAAAAGATTTGAGTTTTTAATGTATTATTTCTCTATTTCTTTTGATAGAGAGCATACTCTTCCACTTAGGCTGGTAAGCAACGTTCATTCATTGCCACCTTCACGACCAATCTCGATGTTTAATAAAACTAGTGAGGTTTTTAAAAAGTGATTATAGTTTTTATGCATCAATGGGAGAACCAAAAAGGTTGAGTTCATGCGAAAAAGGCAGCAGGTAATGCATATGTTCTCTAGATGATATTTCCTTCATGTCATGGGTTCTCATGGTTCTTAACAAAGGCATTTGTACGTCAAGAACCAACTCCTCCTAGTATAGCTAACTTTTTTCAGGGGTTCACCATTCCCTTTTGATAGGCTCCGTGAGTTAATCAGTTTTCTGTCGAAACTTGAGGTGCAAATTTTGTCATTCTTGTGTGGGTGCAATTTGCCAACATTGTTTCATTTTGGCTTGGAAATTATGCGGAAGCTACCTTTTGGAATTTGTTTTCAGGATTGTATTTATGTTTGTGGACCACTTTGTTGCCTTTGAAAAATTCTTCTACCATTTTAAATGGATGAAATGAATTTGGATTTTTTCAACTTCATTTAAATTGGATTAAGTCTAAATTAAATTAACTTTGTCAATTAGATTAAAAATAGTGTACTTTTCATTTGGAGCAAAATCTCACTAACCTTTGAGTCCATGCTATATTTGTTATGGAGGCGGAGCATAGTACTCCTTGTCGTGTCTTCTCTTCCTCTTTCGACAGTATATGTACAGAATGCTTAACACAACAAGAACCACAACGACCCCCACAACATTTCCACACCCGTCGAAATACTCGACGAAGATACGACGACGGAGGCGAAGAAGTGGTTGGATTCGATCCGGACGAAGGATAAGATGTGCTATGAGATAGTGGAGTCGGAGTGTTGTTGCCTCCGCCGCTACTCGATGGTGATGGTGGAGAAACCTACCACGATGACGAAGGAGAACTTCTTGAGGGAGGCGAGGGAGGGGAATTCGACGAAGGCGAAAGTGTAGATAGGGATAACCATGCGGAGCGGGTCATGCAGGCTGGTCCACAACCTGTTATCAAAAAGCGCGAGGCGGACTCACTAATTTAGGTGGTTGACCTGCTTAAGCTCGTCCCACATAATCCGTAGCCCGCACGGACCAACAAAGGCACGATGCGGGTTGGCTCGCTGGCTCGCATAAATAAAAAAATAAAATTTTATTCTGCAGAAAAAAAAAATCATACCTCACTCTTTCATTATTGTTGTGTGATATTTATTTTATTTTTTTTGAAAAAAATTGAATTTAATGTACTAAAAAAATATTTTACTTTAATCATCTAAATGAGTTAATATTAAGAGTGACCGTTGGTTTAGTTTTAAGTAAAATCCTATATTTAAAATTTGTTAATAAAAAATAATATAAAGAAGATATTTCAATAAGATAGTTAAAAAATTAGTCATCTTCATTAAAATATTTTTTAGCAAAAATTTTATAAGATACTCTTATACATTTACATACATATATTAGAAAAATAGATGCAAAACAAAATTTTAATTATTTTTAATCAAGTCCTCTAACAATCCTCATACTTGAATTCATATTTTTATCTTAATTGAATTAATTGAAACAGGAATACAATTTTAATTTTTCAGCAGGAAAAAATAAGTTTTTTTTATAATTAATGAAATTTTAAATTTTGAAAAAAAATATTTTTCTTATGCAGGTTGGCCTACAAGTTATCTCTTATGCGGAGCGGGCCAATGAAATGAGTATGCACTTCTTGCGTAAGACGGACCAAGCGAACCAAACACGGGACGTGTCAGCTTGCTTTAGGTGGAGAACTTGATGGTGGAGGTGGAGATGATGGATGTAATGGTGGAGGTGATGACGGAGTGGGTAGAGCCGACGCCGAAGGTGTGGCAGGCAGTGGGACCGTTGTAGTGGACGACAGAGGAGTAGTGTTGTTGGACGATGGCGAAGACACGCTGGGGCTATTCACATTGCTAAGAGCAACTACATTTTTTTTTTCAACAAAAAATAAAATAATAATTAAAGGGAATACTTCAGGGGTATTCCAACCCTTGTACAAAAGCCACAACCACGTCACTTGATATCCTATTCCATAGAATTTTACATTCTTCAAAAAAATTTAGATCAAAACCAAACAAATCTATAACAAACTTGTTTATGCTAACCCAACAGAATTACGCATCAAAACCTACTTATGAAATACACCAAAACTAACCTTCATGATCTAGATAATCCTATGTTACCTTTTGCAAGTTTTGTAATCATCATGCACCTTTCATTCTCACCTTTCTATAATGTTTCTTCTTATGATAAATTTTAATCTTATTGTTCCAATGCCACGTTTGAATGACTTCTTCGCAACAAAACACGTCTCACCATAAAACTCAACCTTCCACACCTTTCAACCAATTCAAAGGTACGAAAAGATAACCAAAACTATTTCACAACAATGATACATGCAACTAAATCACATAAACACTAATTTGAAATTGAAAAACAAAAAAATCTTATAAAGAATTAAGGTGGAAGAGAATAAGATTTATATGTTTTGTATTTGCCTCTCTCAAGATACACCTTAATTTTGAATTTTTAAAATCTAAAAAATAATTAATCCAAATCTAATTAAATAGATTGAATTTAAAATAAAAATATATAAATTTAGATTTGAATTTTTTTTATTTAAATAGACTTAAAATAATATAAATTTAAATAATTATCATTGCATTTAAAAAATTGAATTTTTTTTCTCACCCTTGCTTCTAAACGATGACTAATGTAAAAGTCTCCTACTATACTGAAAAGGCATCAAAATTAAAGTATTATAAATGAAGTTAATTGGATTGTTTTTTATTAGTATAAGAACTTTTCTAAGCTATTTGTAGATAAGGTTAAGTATTTGGATAAAAGTCTCTCGACTAGTATGCAATTCGTTGGTGTGAGTGTGAGTTTGTATTTTAAGTTAGAAATTGAATACCCTGTTTGAATTATTCAAAAGTTAAATATATTTTATTTGTGGAATCCGTTGTTACACCGAAGCCCGATACAATCTAATGTATTGGGTTTTCAGTTTCCTATTCTTAGATTCTGGCGTTGAAAAGTACAACAAGTGACGTTTTTTTCTGTTTATTCATATCCCATTCCTACATGGTATTCCGAGTTCATTATTCATATCCCAATACTTATTAATGCACTTTGTATTTGAATTTAGTTTAATTTAAGAAACACTTTAAATTTATTTTTTAAGTATATAAATATTTTTTACGAGTAAGCCCAAATAGCATGTTGATTTTAGTGAATGGATGCAATCTATTGAAATTGGGTTGTTTCTTCCAGTACTTCCATATATTTTTGTCATTAATTCTATACATATGTAAATTTTCATTTTGTCCTTCCTCGATTTTAATTATATAATTCTAAAATAATTTTTTTTATATTGTACAATAATTCAGAAATTAAAAGTATTTTTTATATTGTACAATTCATAAAAACTTACGGATTATATAATTTAGAATTACTTTTTACCTTTTGAAAATTATTTTTCTGCTTAGAGATAGTTTTTTAATTGTATAATCTAAAAATATTTTTTTTAAAAAACTTTGAGATTGTAGAATCCGAAAAAGAGAAAATGAGAACTTTTATAATACACTAACTTTTTTAATGGAGGTTTATGCAATTGTGAGTTTAAATGGGCAGGTCTAATCATATGCTTAGTTCTATAGATTATTGTACAATTGTTAAATTTTGAAATAATAATTTTAAAATTAACATCTAATACTTTTTTTTAATTAATTGATAATATAAAAATTTACTCTATCAAAATTAAACTCTTTAAAAATTTCATTTGTTTGGAGGAATTTTTAATGTCTTTTTTTATGATAAAAAAATATAAGATTAAAATTATAATATTCCTATATTTTTCTCACATCTAATATTATAATATACATAAAATTGTAACATAAATATATACATATATTATTTGTATAGTATTTCAAATTACATCTCTTTTCATAGAAAAATAATATTTACAAATATATATATATATATATATATATATATATATATATATATTTCATCTGCTAATTGGGGAGCTCTCTCATCTGCAGTCTCATTTGTTCCAGTGTAAAATACATGATCATCACATATAAGAAAACCAAATACAACAAAAACAAGGTAAGTTAGCTATAAAAAAAAATTTGGTATATAAACAAGGTAAAGTCATCAACTCTCATACATTTTTTAAAATCCATCAAGTGTCTATCATAATTCATCATTCACAATACTTAGGTCAGACTTCTACTGGTCAACATACTGAAGCATTTGACTCTATTTTCAGAAGACTCATGCATTAACTCAGAGATCTACACCTGTCATACTATCTCACTGTGAAATCCATAAAATTATGTGCATAAATAATCTCAATATCATCTCTTCTAGTATGACATGGTTAACTCATATAACAGATCAAACTAGTTCTCTTTTAAACAACTTACCCATTTACATGAACCTCCTTCAAATCTCACCACTTGAATAACTTCATTTATATGATTTCATTATATCAGGAGAGTCAAGATATCTCCTTCTAGATGAATCTCTAGTCAACGCACATCCTAAACAATCTCAACACGGTATTTTCTTTGTTGAAAATACTATCTCTTGATTAAAATTCACATTTCACATCTCACAATATCCAAAATCACACAATTAAATCATATCAAAGCTTAACATTTCAAAACACACAAAAATTCATCCAAGAATCACATAAATATATAATTAAAATATTTTTCAATTAAATATACATAATATAAAATTTTACATAATTTATAATTAAAAACTATAAAATAGAAATAATCAAACCTTTTAAAAGAAAAGATAAAAATTATAGTTTTAAGAATTTTCTTGCTTGAGCGAGATTGAACCCGAGAGCACTCCATAATTTATCTCATTTTCGCTTGAGTGAGATCCCCTCTCGCTTGAGCAAAAATAGACCCGAGAGCACTTCATATTTTCATTATATTCTCGTTTGAGCGAGAATCTTCTCGCCTGGAAATATGCAGAGAATAGTTTGTAAAATCTGATACATTTCACATTTTCAACCAAAAATTTTCCTTCAATTGTTATGTTATCAAAGTAACAAATTCCTTGCTAAAGTTGGATAATTACTCTAGTATAGCTATTCTATAAAATTATAATACCATATATCCAATATCTCTAAATCAAAATCAAATAACCAATACTCAACAAACACTACCCTTTAAGTGATTCATCAAACTATTTAATTACATTCATTTACTTATTCAAATAAAAAATACTATAATTTTACAACATCTACCATATCTATAATTTCACATCCAAATCTCAATCAAATTCTAATATACTAAAACATGAAAGAAAAATTGAGATTGGTGACCACGTCACCCCCACATCTAGATCTTCTAACTTAGAGTTCTATTGAAAATTTAAACTAGCTTCTCTTACCCGAGTTTGAGTAGGTGCTCATTAAGAGTTCCAAACCTACCAAAAGCAAGCTCAGGGCAGTTTACCTGCACCATTGAGTCTTGATAAAAAAAAGTCTAACTACATCACCAGGACTCTAAGTTAATAGAGACTAATCTTAAAGCTAAAAGAGTCACATGTAAAGGGCCTATACTAAAGGTAAACCTAACCATATCAAAACTGACTCAAAGGAAAGAATTAGCAAAAGTGATCTTACTTTGTCTAAAACTCTGATCGGTTAGTCTTGTAGTATTCGTTGTTAGGAATCCAATGACAAATTTTGATCATCATTCTGATGACAAAAATGTTAAGAAACTCAGAGAGAAGGTAGGGGAAAGAAATAAGAAGAAATAATTTAGAGAGATGGTGCTTCTTTTAAAATGAAACTTGAATAATTGATTTTTCTATTTATATATTATATTTATTTTAATAATAAAATATTTAAATATCATTTAAATTATATCACATATTATAGCTATTATTTTAGGTCGTTACAAAAATACTAAAGAAAAATTTAAAGTCCCCATCAAATTTCGTTCTATTACAAATTAAATTTGAATTTATACGCAAGGAAATGCTTACAAAAAATAATTTAAATACTAATAGAAACTGCATATTTTATTTAAATAACATGTTAAAAAATAGTAATGATATATTTAGATAATTTTTTCTCTAAAGATTTTAAGAAAGAAAAATAATTTTTTTTTTATAAATTAAAATAAGTAGTATGTAAAAATTCTTTGATGCACCTTTCCTATTTTTTTCTCATGCTTATAACACATATTAAAAGTGATCACGTATTAAAATTAAGTTTGATTTACTTTATGAATTACATTTTGAAAAATATAAATTCCTCTTTCCCATGTCCATATTTTTATATAAATGTGATAGCCCTTTCTGACCAACCTAAAGAACGATATTGATAGCTATTGTAACGTGAATTTGAAGCGTGGAAATGTGGAATATCCAGTTTCATATGTGAGGAGAAGGCTTTTTTTTTGTGTGGGTATTATTAAGTATTAAAATTATTGAATGAAAATTAGCCACAAAAGTTTTATTATTGTATATATTTTATTGTAGAAAATGAGTCAGAAAATAGAACTGGTAAATGAGAAGCCCATCTTATAAGGTTAGTTATTGTCCATTTTGTGTTGTAATAAAAAAATTGTTATATTTAAAATGACTAAAGTGGTATATAACAGTTGATTGGTTGAAGCAGTAAAATGAGTTGAAGCGGTTAAACGGTAATAACGATGAAAAGTTAATATACCTCACGCGGATTGAAAGAGGTGTGAGTTGACATTGAAAGCATGGTGGAGTAAGGGAGCAACCAAAAGCAAAGAAAACGCAAAAGAGGAAGAAGAAGAAGAAAATATAATTAGGCGAGTGTTGAAGAAAGGGGTGAGTTTGAAGAGATGAGTTCGGGAAGCCATAGTGAGAAGGAGAAGGAGAAGGAGAAGGAGAAGGAGAAGGAGAAGCAGAGGGTGAGTCGAACGTCGTTGATACTGTGGCACGCTCACCAAAACGACGCCGCAGCAGTGCGGAAGCTCCTGCAAGAGGATCCTTCGCTGGTTACGGCAAGGGATTACGACAACCGCACCCCGCTCCACGTCGCATCCCTCCACGGCTGGATCGAAGTCGCCACGTGTTTGATCGAATTCGGCGCGGATGTCAACGCGCAAGATCGTTGGAAAAACACTGTAATACTATTATATAATAACAACGATTATTATTCTCAGCGTTTTTATTTCACTCCATGCTTGATTGTGAAATGGTGAATGAACTTTAGGTTTTGGTTGTTGTTGTGAACAGCCTCTGGCGGATGCGGAAGGAGCTAAGAAGACTGATGTGATCGAGCTTTTGCAATCTCGCGGAGGCTCGTCTTATGTGAGGTTTTATTTTATTGTGTATAATTCTGGGTTTGTGTTGTGAATGGTGAGTGAAGTTGAGGTTTGGTTTTGAATGCTGATGGTCGTTGCAGGGGCAAACTGGAAGCCATTTTGAACCGAAGCCTGTTCCGCCGCCGTTGCCGAATAAGTGTGACTGGGAAATCGAACCTACCGAACTTGACTTCTCCAACTCCGCGAGAATCGGAAAGGTAGCTTTCGCTTCTGCGTTTTCTTGGTTTGACTTTGGTCAAACTCGTTGTTTCACTACAATTCTGAACTGTTATTTAACACAGACATAGATTTGTGCTATGTTTTAGTCCCTATAGTGGCAAGTTTGATAGTTGACTAAAGTGTTTGCTGCGTAATCGTCATCCAAGTACGGTCGTCGCATTTCAAGCTTTTTTATGGATGATTCTGGAAAAAAGGAAACAAATTTCTGTTCTGTTTCATTCCTCTCGTTTTTGTGTTAAAAGCTGTTTTCTAAAACCATTTTACACTAAAGATCAATCAGTTTCTCATCTGAAATAAATTAAGTATTGATTTTTTTTTTCAAAACAGCTGTTGTAGAAAACCCAATAACAGCAACAACTGAAAAGTGTTTTTTCATCGTCTTCTCTTTGTTTTCTTTAAATGCGGTGTTTATGTGTTCAGTCAGAGGATATTTAGAAGGAAAAAATGCTCAAGAGACAAACTCTCTCCAATGTTCTCAAGGGACAAACAAATTTTAGAAAAAGGAAAACTGCTTTTAAAATTAATAAAAAAAAGAGAGGGATAAGGTATTCTCCTAGGAAAACAGATTAATTGGCATGGGGTTGTTTCAGCTTATCTAGTTCTTTCGAATTCGAGTCCTCAGTATAAAGATACATTAAATACTAGGAGGAGAGCTTTACCGTCCTTAGTAATCTTACCTGGATTGAACAAGATTTTATTTGTTGAAGGATATATATGATCTATACCAGAAATAGCAAGACAATGGTTTAATTTGTTTTCGTGTATATTTATGTTTCATGAAGGGGTCTTTTGGTGAGATTTTAAAAGCCCATTGGCGTGGAACACCAGTCGCTGTTAAACGTATTCTTCCATCTCTTTCAGAAGATAGATTGGTGATGTGAGATTCTTTCTTTCGTCTCTGGCATTTGTTTTGGTTGCTGCTAGTTGGTCGTTATTTGCGATGTGAATGTCATTAGATTGCTTGTGACTGGTGAAGTTGTTAAAAAAAAGGTCTAGTGGCTTACTTTTACCTGTTATCCGTTAGCATTAGGAAAGACTTTGACAATTTATTTAACTGTTTTTGCTAAATGTACTCATGGTTTATTCTAAACCTATTGGATATTGGATGCGTAGTCATGTCTGTTTATGATAAATGATAAACAGTTAAAGGAATTGGGGAGGGGGGCGAGAATATAAATCGTATGTCACAGGTTTTTTGGATATCTCATATTCTGTGTTAATTTTTATACAGTCAGGACTTCAGGCATGAGGTCAATTTGTTAGTGAAGCTTCGACACCCCAATATAGTTCAGTTTCTTGGAGCTGTTACAGACAGGAAGCCCCTTATGTTAATTACTGAGTATCTAAGAGGGGTATGTGAATAAAATAGAATTCCTTCAGATTGAGTGCACTTAGTTTTTGATCTAGCAAACTAATGCTTTAAATTGAACTTCGTTCATAAAAAGGGTGATCTTCATCAGTACCTCAAAGAAAAAGGTGCACTTAGTCCAGCAACAGCTATCAACTTTTCCATGGATATTGTGAGGTAATGGTATCTTTCATATTTTCTTTTCCTATTTTTATGTTAAAAAAAACTATTAAGAATAAAAATGAAATACATAGAGGAGGATTGAAGGAAATTACCAATAAAAAATTAAACCACGTGAAAAATAAATCACCAAAATTCTCTCCAGTTATTCTTACATCTGTTATATAACACAAGTCGGTTTTTCGAAGTACTGTGACATTGTGCTCCTGCCACAGCAGCTCCTCGTCTCTCTTCTACCCTTTCTTGGCTAGAAACCTCAACTCGCTCTTATTATTATTCAAAGTCTTCTCAGTAATCAGGATATTAGCGAACTTGCCACCTCCCATCATTATCTATCCTAATTTCGTTTTAAGCTTGCGATTTGCTTACTCTACCTTTTCAGTCCTTCCTTTATTTCTTCTAACGCAGTATTCATGTGCTATAATTGTAGATGCATAGCTTTCAAGATCAAATAATCATCTTCTTATTCCTCCTTGTATCATGAATTATAAGTTATGATAAAATCTCTGCATAAAATGTTGGTGAACAAAAAAGAAACTCACAATAATATTCTCCCATGTACGCGCTCAAATAATGATCATACACACTCGTATTTGTAAGCTCAATTTGACTTTTACCCTCTAATAATGTCATATTCTCTTGATTTCTACCGCTCAATTCTTTCAGTGGAGAGCTTAGACCATTCCAAACACTTTTCTGGTCAAAGATCAAAATAGTAGAATTTTTTAATGTACATTTGTCTTTTTTTTTTTGCTTTTGGTTCTTTTTCTTTTCTTTTCTTTTCTTTGGCATATGCTTTTTTTCTATTTCCTTTTTTTAGAATGCCTGAGTAAAAGTGAAAACAATTCAGGGTTATAGAAAGATAAGGGAAAATACTTGGTTGATTGAATGTCTGAGCAACTCTAGAATATCCAAGATGGATAATGGACAAGAAAGAGACGAGTGCGACAACTTTATGGTAACAAACTAACAACTAATAAACAAAAAGTATGGATGAACAAGAACGATTGATGAGGATTCTAGTAATAGACCAAAAGAATTCATAAAAACTAATAATTAACTACTAAGGATGTGAAAGAAATAGGTATTATTACTCCTTTTTAATTATGAAATCTTCAAAAGAATAATATTCATCCAACAATCAAGAACCTCTTATATCAAACTAATGCAGAAAACAAGATGGGTAAGAGGTATGTGGACAACACAAAATCAAATCTTGAATTGAAAGCTAATCCCGACTATGTCTTACTGCAATTCCTAAATCCCACAATAATGCTCACAAACTAACCAGAAATGGTAAACTTTGACCCCATGAGAATTTTTGCAGTCATGGACTCAAAGGTGAGGAACTTACCACAAGAATCACTCTCGATTCTCGGTACAATAAGAATTTTACAACCTAAACTCTAATGGAGAAGAGAATCTGAAATTTCCTATTCAAATTAACGTTCAACTCCTAAAATAAATGTTGTTCTTACCTTACATGGGCAAAACATAACCAATAAAAATTTGGTCATAGTTAAAACAAAAGACACAAACTAACCTAAAATCCATAACCAACTAGAAAAAGGAAATCCTAAACTATTACTAGCTCAAGTTAGGCCTTATCAATTGTTCAAGACTCATTAATATCGACTAATTCTTTAAGTTATGCTTCACTTTCTAACATAGCTTAAACAATCAAGTAGACCCATACTGTCCCATCGCTATCCATCACTGTTGTACGAATTTTAGCTACTAGGTTTGCCATGGTCTTTAGCTCCCATAGGCCTACAAGCTTTTTTCATTCGACCAACGAGAATTACAAACGTATCACTTGTATTTGCTTTGGCTAGCCTCCTTGATCTCCATCAAATAATATGGCCAGTGTATAACTAAGCTAATTTGATATCAACCTTTATTTTATCAACACAGATAATTGAATTAGGAAATCTAGAGGAATCTGTATACAATTCATATTCACTTAATTTGATCAATATGCTATAATATATTTTGTTGATATTGTTTTGCAGAGGAATGGCCTATCTCCACAATGAACCAAATGTTATAATTCATCGGGACCTAAAGCCAAGGTAAGTTGGTTATTTGCAACCTATATGTGAAAATATTATTATGGATAATATGCTACGACAGTATGTCAAGATGTATTGTGATACGGACTTGGTTATTATCAGGTGCCTACTTAGTAGAGTATTTAAATGTTTGGTTCTCCTTCCTTGGTAGATAACTTGAGAGTAAATTTCCAAGTTCTTGGGGTTGGTTGTACTTATCAAGAAGGGAGTAAAGTGTTGTAGAGTGAAAGCTGCTTAGCTTTTGAGGGTGTTGTAGAGTGAAACCCACTAAGATGTTGACTCTTACAAATGGTGCTATGATAAAGACTGAGATATTATCAAATGCCTATTCCCACTTTGAGTAGTATGAGATACTCGATAGAATATTTAAGTGTTTAGTTCTCTCTCCTTAATAGTGAGTTTCCCAATGGTTGGGTCCTTATCATATGGCTTATAAAGAAATTGAAGAAACTACGTTGACAAAATTTTCTCTTAAAAACATCCAGCTGGAATTAAGATGCCTTTGTATTATACGTTGAAGTGTATTTTCTAAAATTTCAGGAATGTTCTTTTAGTCAATTCTAGTGCCGACCATTTAAAAGTTGGAGATTTTGGATTGAGTAAGCTTATCACTGTCCAGAGTTCTCATGATGTATACAAGATGACCGGTGAAACTGGGAGCTGTGAGTATTCTCTGAATTTCTTTTAAAATATTAGTATCTATTCTTATGCAAAACTTAATTTTATTTCCTTGGGGATGAAAAAAGACCGCTACATGGCTCCTGAAGTTTTCAAACATCGGCGATATGATAAGAAGGTTGATGTGTACTCCTTTGCAATGATTTTGTATGAGGTAATTCCGCTTGCTTAAATACAGAAATTTTATGTGATACAATTTGAGCTAAATTTAATGCATGATACCTTTATCTCATGCAGATGCTTGAAGGTGAACCACCTTTTGCAAATCTCGAGCCTTATGATGGAGCAAAACGCGCTGCTGAGGGACATAGGCCTTCATTTCGGTCAAAGGGTTATACCAATGAATTGCAAGAGTAAGTCGTTTATGATACATTTCTTTCATTCAATTTTCTAGCACTCTATTTTGAAAGGTAGTTCTTGGCATGGTATCATTCTCTCTTTGACCAAATGGTCAAGAGCTTGTGCTGTTATCATTCTTCTAAAGTGGGTCCGATGGTTGTTCACACTTCAAGCCTAAAATGGCTTTCACATTACAAGCCATGTTTGAGATGTATAAAAATTTATAGGCTTGCATCTAATAGCTGAAGCTTTCGAGAGAGTAGGTCCTTTGCATTTCTTTAAAAAAACTCCAATCTAGGTTACGTGATGTCCTGCGTTATATCTTAAAATCGATACTGTCAGAAGCCCACCTACTTTAGATTGCCTTATAAACGTACTTACCAAGATGCTTCCATTAGAGGAAAATACTTCATGTCAGGCAATGCATTCAATTGATCATATCCTTTACATTGCTGATAAAAAATAAAAAAAAATCCTTTACATTTTCAGTTTGACCTCCCATTTGTTCTACATCTGACTTAGGGTTGATTTCTTCTCTTTGCTTTGTTACAAACTATTTGGTTTGATTTGAAATTTTCAACTTTACATACTCTAGTAGTGTGTTTAAATGTTTTGTGATATCTAAAGCCATGCGATACTCCATTGCTAGGCTTGCTATATATTGCCCTAATATCACGAAAGACTTCTTAGTTTTATTTCCCATTTTTTACCTTTACACTTAAGGGATGGTTATAATGGTTATGATTTTGCCACCTTTCACCATAAATGGAAGAACATTGACAACGCTTACTATTACTGTTTAGTACTTCTAACTTCACAAACCCCTAGTTGACTAGCATTAATATGATTTAACTTTTTCTTGCTGACCATTTCATTAGAGGGTCTGGTATGCTTTGTAAATTAGGCTATTAAAGTTATAGCATGCAAACATTTATTTCGTTCAGAGCATGCCTGGATCATAGAAGTAATCTTCTGAACTTTGGCCTTTCATGTTCGTAGATTAACGGAGCAGTGTTGGGCTCATGACGTGAATCGGAGACCACCCTTCATAGAGATCCTTAAACGTCTTGAAAAGATCAAGGAGAATTTACCTTCAGATAATCACTGGCATTTGTTTGCATCATAAATGTCTAATAGCATTAATTTGTTCAGAAATTCGTATGATTTATTTACCACTACCATCTGGTTTGCTGCGGCATTTATGGAGTGATTGGGCCAACTGGAAATCCTGCAAAGTCAATACTTTTTTCAACTGTTTGGATTAATGAGCAGACCAGGTGATTTTAATTGCCTGCCTTTGGTTTCTACTCTGTTTTTAATCTCATTTAAGCTCTCGTTTCATTCAAGTGAAAGCATATGCAATTTGTTGCCTATGTGTAAAGCGTTTCAGGTGTAAAAACTAATTGAGTAAGTAGGTCACTTCATGCAATCCGCTGTTTTATGTTTCATCTTTCGTTTAAAGAGATGGTAATAGTTTCCACTTTGTCTTATCTGTTCTTTTGGTATTGTTTAAGATCTCAGGTCAAATAAAAATAAAGCTAATTCATACAAATAAAAATAAAGCTAATTCATACTAAATAAGTGTTTTATAAGCTGATTTTGTAAGGTTGAATTAAACTTAAATTCAATTCTTAACCTTAAGATGATATCAGAACTGTAAAAGAATGATTGTATCTATATTATTAAATAAAGAATGCTCAGCTGAACTTTAGACATAAAGTAAAGATTTTCTAAATTTCCAAACATGGGCTGGATGAAAAAGATTAAGGCCCTCCGGAGGAGTCATGATATAAGTGGCGACAGAAGAGGAAATAATATCCAATTCAAATCCAAAAATAGTGTGGATGGCTACGACTTTTATCTGTGGCTCCTGGTTTCCTCCTTCTCCTTTTCTCGCTTCTTGTAAAGTTTCTCTAGAACATGCTTTGCCTCACAATGGGGGAAATTAGACAAATCATAGTAATGTGGTGTTATATCAACCAACCATTCCCCTCGTATGTCTGTAACAGTCTGAATAAAGTTGCAACTGGCAAGAACATGTTCATTATAAATTACCCATTCAGGCTTGTGGTCCAGACAATTTGATGGATGCAAATGCACCACCTGGTTGTCTTTCACCGTCAAATAGTGACCTGTACGCTCCAAATGAGCTACCTGCATGAAATACACAGCTAGCACAGCTTTTCTTATGTTGACATAGTAGTCGCGGATATTAAAGTCAGTGTTGCTTCAGATTAAACCGGGCCATGATACAGTTGTCAACATTATCAGCTGCTTGCAATGCCCTATGATTAACAAAGTTATCATAGCACCAAGAGGGATCCTCATTATTTTGCTTGTATGCGGGATAGACATTCAACAGCGTGAGGTGATCTCCATCAATGTGCCCGAACCTAGCTTTAGCTTCATCCGCAGCTTTCTGTGCCTCCCTAGGCCGGACAAAGCAATTGGGTACTGAAAGCATGGCAGAAATTGACAGAATCTTTTTTGAACAGTTGAATTCAGGATTGACAAGGAGCATCTTTGATATCTGTTGATCCAAGGGAAATTCACTCATAATCTCACCTAGCCTAGTTAAGTTACCATCATCATCCAATGCACCCAAGTAATTCAACACTTCCAATGCACGGATTCAAGTCTCAGGCGCAGGTGAGTCTATCAAATCAAGATGCACTAAATCAACTATGCCCAGTTTTTTCAAAGTAAGCACTGAATTGGCAAGATTTGATCTCACAATATCTGGATAAGTCTGGGGCTGAAGATCATTAATGAAATTTCTCTTTATTGTAAAGTCTAAAGCATTTCCCTGGTTGAGTTCTTCCAGCACGCCCAGATCTCTGATGTGCAGTAGCTTTCGATATCGGTGATACTAATAAAGACTCCACATGAACTTGGGGTTATAAAGCTTCTGTTTAGCAAAACCAAGATCAATGACATAAACAACACTAAGGTTGGTCATGGATTAGATTTTGAAAATCCAATCCAAATCCAAATATTTGGATTGGATTTTAAATTCAAATCCATATTTTTTATAAAACCAAATTAAATCCAATCGTATCCAAATCCATAGTTTTACAAAAACAAATTAAGTGGATTTTAAATCTAAATCTAAATTTTCTAAAAAAACTAACATATTATTAATATAAGTGTACTGTACGAGCCGTACGACCGACACGATGTCTCAGTCCTCATCAATGAGTCGACCGACACCACAAATTCAATTACGCTTAAGCATAGTTAATGAAATTAATCAACAATCAAGAGTTAGGTAATACATTTCTAAACATGACCCAAACCCTCTAATATGGCCCAATAAGAAAGGTCCACTAAAATAATATAAATAGCACAAAATTCCAGGAATCAAATACGTCATCATACAATGCTCTAAATACCGAGTGCCGAATACCAAAACTAACTTGAGCATCGGAGTGCCTTCTACAGGTACCATCCGAGTTTGGGTTACAAGAAGACCGAGAGGTGAAATGAGTAGAGGGAAAGAAGAAGTTTGCTTGGAGAGGAATTGAAGTGTTATCCGACCAACCGACCAAGGAAGGAAATGAGTAGTCTCAATAGTTCTCTGGGTCCCATCCTCGTTCGAGGACAATTTTTGGGGGCTTCGCATCTCGGTTATCGCCGGACATTTGTTCGGGTTCACTTCGATTTCTCGGTGGGTCAGCATGAAACCCAAGAACTTGCAACCTTCAACGCCGAATGCGCATTAATGTTCGTCTACCTTAGCGCTTCAAAGACCTCCTCCAGGTCTTTGATGTGTTGGTCACATGAGTCTGACTTCACCACTATGTCGTCCACATAGACCTCTACACACTGACTGATAAGTCCCTTAAAGACCTTATCCATGAGTCGCTGGTAGGTTGCTCTAACGTTCTTTATGTCAAACGACATTACTTCGTAGTAGTAATTGACATCGTCCGTCATGAAGGCGGTCTTCTCCTTGTCCCAAGAGTGCATGCTTATTTGGTTATAGCCAGAGTAAGCGTCCAAGAAACTTAGGATCTTATGACTGGCTGCTCCATCCACCAACCGATCGATGTTAGGAGGTGGGTACGAATCCTTCGGGAAGCCCCTGTTGATATTTGTATAGTTGATGTACATTCTCCATTTACTATTAGGTTTGGTGATCATGACCTCATTAACCAACCAAGTGGTATACTGGGCCTCTCGAATGAACTCGACTGATAGAAGCTTTTTGGCTTCTTCCTTCGCTTCCAGCCTCTTCTCTATGCCAAGGTTCCTCTTCTTCTGCGCGAATGGGCGTGTCTCCTTGTACACAGAGAGTTTGTGAGTGATGATATACAGGCTTACCCCCGACATATCGGATGTCGTCCAGGCGAAGAGATTAACGTTCTTCTTCAGCGCCTGGTGCACGAGCTCGGCCTCGGCCGCTGCTATGGTCGTGCCCACGCAGGTGCGATGCTCCTCGTCGAGAAGGGGAAATCGACGTAGCTCTTCTCTCGCTTCCAATCTTTCCTCGATCGTTCGGGGATCCAAATCGACCAAAGCAACTGTGTGATCCTTCGGTGTCGGCTGAACCTCTCTCTAAGGGGACTTTTGTCTTCGAGAGAATTTGCGCTTAGGGGATCAGTCGTTAGGTTCCACCCTAAGGCTCTCTGCGTAGCATTCCCATGCAAGCTTCTGATCCACATGCACGGTGAGAATGTTTCCCGACAACGACGGGAACTTCATTGCCATGTGGGGTGTTGAGACAATCTCTCTCAGCCAGATTGATTGATGATCGTCCCAACAGGATGTTGTACGAGGTGTTGGCATCCATCACCAGGTATCGAATCTTTATCGTTTTGCTTGCCTCCGAAGGTGGTATAGAGCTCGATGTAGCCTTTAGTACCAAACTTCTCACCCAAGAAGCGACCACATGGTTGTCATACGACATCATCTCTGCCTAACTTTGAAAGTTTTCTAGTAGAGGATATCTACAGAACTTCCCTGGTTTACCAACATTTTGATGATGGTGAATTTGTTGATGTTGACTGATATTACGCTGGAGTCGTCCTGTGAGGGGTCGACACCCTCGAAGTCTTCGTCAGTGAAGGTGATGGGTGACATCCTCGGCCGATGCTCGGGTCAGCGGTCATTATCCTGTAGTCTCTTCTTCTTGTTGGTTATTCTTTTCGTGGGGACAACTTTGCCCCTCGGTCACCCAAACGAATCGACGAAGATGCCCGACTTGGATAAGTTCCTCGATCTTATCCTTTAGGGCTTAATACTCCTCGGTAGTGTGTCCGCTGTTTTGATGATACTGACACCTGCGAGAACGGTCAGCATTATCAAAGCTTGCGGAACCTCCAAGATCCTTCCCCTGTCGGCAGTCAGGGGGGTGTATCTTGTGAGCTAGCTCCTTTAGTTGTCTCTGCGTCTATCTCCTCGACCAGAAGTTGATCGACCTTGAAGATCTTTCTCTTCCTTTCCTTTTTCTCCACTGGCCTTCGCTCAGGCCTGGTTGTGGAACTCTCTCAGCTCCTCCAACTGCATGAACTTGGCGGCTCTTCTCCTAAGCTCGTCCAAGTTGGCGGCAGGTTGCATGCAGAGGTTATCGGCAAACGACCCTGGTCGTAAGGCTGTCAGCATGTGGTGCATGGCCACATCCGGGCTCAAGTTTCGGATGCTCATAGCTACCTTTTTAAACCTGTCGATAAACTTTCTTAGGGACTCTCCCTTCTCCTGACAGATACCAACCGAGACAATGGAGGTCAGGTGGTGCAGTCGACTGGTGGCAAACTGTGTTTCAAACATGGACTCCAGCATTGCGAAGCTATCAACAGAGTTATGAGAGAGCTTGGTAAACCAGCTAAGGGCTCCTCCCTTCAACGACGTGGGGAACACTCGGCTAAGACCGCGTCTTTTGAGGTGTAAAGGCTCATGTGCGTGGTGTACGCATCCATGTTCTTGTCCGGGTTGGTCGTGCCATCGTAGCGCTCCCCGTTGAAGCCTTTCCACTTGTCTGGTAGTGGTACCCTGATTATGGAATCGGTAAAAGGATGCCGATCCACAAGTCCAATTTATGCTATTTAAATCCTATTCTACTGAAATACAAGGTAGGGAAAATATTTGGTGCTCAGGTCCAATAATTTGTGCCCTACTCCTAGTAATCTTCTGTGGCATAATGGACTATGCTAGCTATGAACTGAGTCTGACCTAGTCCTGGGTTCTGTGTCATGCTCCTAGTCATCCTTCTAGAAGATTGGGCTAGCTCAGTGGATGCTTTATCGGTCAGGGTTTCATCACATGTATATCTGTACCACTGTCCAAATGCCAACATCCAAGTAATCCCTTTTAGGTTTCTGAGTATAGAAAATTTCAACAAGATGTAGCCTTCCAAGAACTTTCATCAATGGGGCAGCAAAAAATAGTTCTGAAACTTTTCGGCTTCAAGAGTATCACTCATTACAATCAATTTCAAGTCAGGTATATTTTTAAGCACTTCTTTCACAAGGCCAAATAACACATCATTAGTCCTTTTGGTAGCCTCATCAAGACTAATAACCTTGTATCGTTCCAAAAGCGGTTAGATACTTCAAAGTTGTCGTCACACTATTGCAGTCTTCAAATCTGATACTGAACCAACCTCTTCCCCAATGGTTACATCCACATCTTCACCACACGATGCAAAACAGACATCACATCCACACTTCGAGGCTGAGTGCACACAATCATCATCTTCCTATGTTTATCTGGTGTCTCTAACTCAACAACATCCAAAACAAATTGAGGAATCTGAGTGGTTTTTCCACTACTAGTTTCATCGACAAGAATCAAAGTCTGATTATCTTTGAGAACCTACAAGAACTCTTCTTTCTGGTGCCAAACGGGGAGGGTTTTTCTCGTCTCCAAAATCTCGAAGTACTTTTGAGTGTAAGGCCTTGGGTTCCAGTGATTGATGAGAGCATTGGCAATGTTGTTATTGGCACCGCCATTGGATTTCATAATCTTCAACATATAATCATCTACCACATCGACCAAGCTCACCATCCTCTTTCTCTTCGTACCCATCAAATTGAAAACCCTAATTCCCCTAACCTCGATCTGTCCAAAACGGAGCTCGAAAGAAAATGCTATGTTTTATTAATAATAAACATTTTATAGAGTTAGGGATAAGAAAAAGCTTTGCCTAATGTAAAAATTTAAAAATCTTCTACACTCGTATTTTCTTCTTCCAATCTCATTTTCTAAAAACTTTTAAAATTATCCATTTCAAATTTTATAATCTGAAATATAAATTTGTATAATGAATTGTGCAATCTCGAACATTGGATAATCTGAAACATAAATTTTAATTTTCAGATTCTAGATTCTATAACCCGAAAAATTTGTAAATTTCACATTTCGGAATTAAAGAAAAAATTTGAAAGAATAATATGAGTATTTTTTGAAGTATGCCATGCAACAAGAAAGACATGGAGGTGTAGGAAGAAACTACCTTCAATCCATAATTCACAACACCTTTGTGAAATTTGATAAAAAAAATTTAATATGTAATGGTATTTTTTGTATTCTTTCTGAAATGCATAGATTGTTTAGGTTTCAATACTCTTTAATTGTTAAATGCATTAGTTAAACCTTAGTCTTTTTTATAATAAAATTTAAATATATATATATATATATATATATATATATATTATTTTTCAAAAATAGAATAGTAATCATTTGTCTATTTGTATCAATTTAAAAAAGTGTATATATTTAATGAAACATTTTATTAGTCATTTTATTAGTACGATTGAAATTAAAATTTCATTGAAAATCATAACATCATTATAATATTTTTTACACTAATATCTTATTATGCATGTGTTTGTCAATAATATTGTAAGACCGTTTACTTAATTTATCATAATACAAAAATAAATTAATTTAATAAATAAATAAAATTATTCAAAATTTATATTTAAAAATTTTCTTTTTTATTATTTTTAAAAAATATTTCTTATGCGAGTTGACCCGTAGGCCTGCGAGCCAATAAAATCAACCTACATTTTCTATGTTGGACAGGCCAAATACATAATGTAATTTTTTCCGTATGTAATTTTTGGCGCCGAGAAGCAGGAATTAAATTTGCAATAGATGGGATTCAAAATCAGGTTCCTTCAGTCATCAAAGAAACTTTAACCACTACATCAGACAAATTATTTAGTATTATTATTATTTTTATTGTACTTATTATTATTAATAAGGAAAGCTAACTTTAACTTTCAATAGTACCCTAGGCTAGAATATCTGAATGTGAAGGGGATGTGGTCCCAAGTTTCAATTTCTCTTGTAGGGATGTTATTTGATAAAAATGTTTGATTTTATGTTGTGTGAACATGTATAAATATTATATTTTGACAGTTTGGAAATTGTTTTTATTATTGGAAAGGTTCTTGAATGTTATGAATTTTGAATGTTATGTCATTGAATGATATGTATCATATATGAATGATAGAAATGGTATGAAATTGAATTCATACATTTGGGATAATGTATGGATGAATGTTTGTTTGTGTATTAAGTATTGATGCCTATGTGGTAACAGAGATCTTCGAACTTCACTGATGATCTAAGTCACATATACTAAGATATCAGGTAGTGAGAAGTTGATGGGGGAGTTCATGCACACCGTGACATATGAGATGCGCGGCTTGGGTTATATTGAACTTACCCTAATCCTTTATCTTGGATTTGCTAGTAATCTTTGGCTAGGGTGTTAGTCTCTAGTAGGACTTACTTAATACGGGTCTTCCGAAAGGCGTCAATTGTTATTCTGTTTGTTGAATATCCTTAATGTGTAGATTCGTGTGAGATCTATGTGATTTTTATGTTGGGATTTGAAAAAGAATGAATAATTGAGAAATTGATCCATGTAATTTGGTTTTCTCTTTTTATTTAATTGTGTATATTATAATTTTTTTACTAGCTTACCCATTTTTTCTTGTTGTGTTTGAACTACGATGACTGTACTATGTACATGAGCAAATGATCATACAGGTGCAGGAGAGACATGAAGGCTTTAAAGTTTTTTTTTGAGCTATGAATTGCAAATATTTGTATTTCTATAAGCTCTAATCATGTATTAGGAATTTTAAAAAAAAAAAACTCTAAACTTGTATAAAAACCTATAGAACTTGTATTATAATAGTTAGATGTTATTTTCTGGGATGTTACAGTCAACATATCAACCACTTCATTAGAAGAAAATTTATAAACTAGTATAAATTTGATCGTTTAAGCTCATCAATACATTAGAAAATTTATCTTGCATTTCAAAAAATATATTTCATAAAGATAAAATCAATACAATTGAGATTTCATGATTTTGAAACACTATGTTCTTCATTTAGAATATAAAAACTTTCTATATCTAATTAAACTATATGTTTTGATTAAAAACATGATTTATATTAATTAATAATATCAAAAAGTTTGAAAACATTTAAGAGTAATTGGATATTATTTTTTATACTAAAGTATAAAGATCACGTGAATAAAGGCAAGATCGTCTAATGTTGAGACAAAGATCCAAGATCACAATTCCTTTTAAATTGTCTTGCCCTTTAGAATCATCTTGAATATTGAATGTTTATTATGTCTCCCAAGATCATCTAGGGTGACCCTATATTATAGGACCGTCTGACGAGATCATCTAGTGTGAACTTCCACCGTTGAATCGTCTGTCATGTTAAAGATAGTGATTTTGTCTATTAAACTTATATCGTAGACCATATAACATGTTGATTCTCTAGGAATATCTTGATAGACCAACTAGTTTGTCTATGTCTTATATGATTGTCTCGCACTTAAATTGTATGATTGTCTGATAAGTTTAATCATCCCAGAATGTCTAATGATTCTTTATTTGAATTCACACACTTAGTAGCTTTATTAGAAATCTTAACATACCTTATAGTGTTTTTTATCATCAAAACTTATAAACTCTCATATCACGAGACTTTTTGATGGGTATTAGATCATCTAGCCGGTTATGAATTGTCTAACGACATAACATTTTTTTACTATTTTATATTCTTTACTTTATTTTTTTCTATGCAATAATCTCAACCCCCTTTTTTTCATTGTTATTTCTAACTCTTTTTATTGTAGATAAGTTTTGAACACTATTGACTTTGTTGGGAGATGAGTTGGGGTCATCTCTTTGGGTTTAGACGATATAACACTGTGTTGGACGGTCTCCACTGAAATCATTTTAATTTCGCTACTAAATGACCACTATCAAATTTGGTGTCGTTGTCGGAAAATCCAATTTAAATATGGTTGAGTCTTCTTCTTTATTGCAATTTTTCTTATGTATTTGCATAAAAAAATTGTTAGCATATCTAACTTTGTTTTTCCCATTTTAATTGTATAGTTTTTCAATTTTTTCAATGATCACATAATTATAAAAATAAGGAAACATGTCTTCATAATAGACGATCTAGTGATAAAGTGTCTGATTGTTCTTTTTTTTGCATATTTCTCTTGATTTATATTTGGATGTTTACATTATGGTTGATTGAACTTTAAGAGAGCTTGTTGCACCTGATGTCAGTATACAAATTCTTTGTATTCAATATCTTGATGTGCAGTGTGATCTTAAATCAAGTTTAATCCATCTTTTGCCAAAGTTACATGGTCTTGCAGGTAAAGATCCACAAAAACACTTGAAAGAATTCCATATTGTCTGCACTACAAGAAACTATCTGTTGTTTTAAAGGAACACATAAAGTTGAAAAGCATTCCCCTTTTTCACTACAAGATACAAGGAAAGACTGGTTGTACTACCTTCCACCCAGATCAATCACTAACTCAAAGAGCTTAAAAAGGATCTTCCTAGAAAAATTCTTTCCTACATCCAGGGTGATACAATTCAAAAGGATATATGAGGGATCGTACATATGGATCGAGAGAGTCTCTACGAGTACGGGGAGAGATTTAAGAGACTATGTACAAGTTGTCCATACCACCAAATTCATAAATAGTAGCTTATCCAATATTTCTGTGAAGGCTTGATATCTATGGATAGGCAGATAATAGACGTTGATAATGGAGGAGCCTTGGTGGATAAAACACTTGTTGTAAAAAAGGCAATTGATTGAAAATATGGCCTCCAATAACCAACAATTCAGCACTCGCAACAACTTTATTCCTTCTATTTGAGAAGTACATGAGATGGGGACCACATATGTTCTTGATCATTCAAAGTTGGAGAACACGTTAGACAATCTAGCGTTTATGGTAAAGCAGCTAGCCATGTATCAGACAGTTGAAAATATAGGTGGGATTTGTTCTTGTAATGATAATTTTTTAGATCATTGGAGCAAAAAACCCTATAAGATACAAGCTTAAAGGATAAATAATCAAGCTCCAGAGCTTGACAACGAAGTTCAAAAAATATAGCACTAAGGTTTTCTTAGTTTTTATTTTTATTTTTTTCATTGTAATAATTTTGTTTTGTCTCTATATGGAAGACTAAACTCCTCGGGGTTGATTCTCTTATGATTTCACAATGAATTTTGAGGTTTTTGTTCAATAAAGTTTTATTCTTAAATTCTCTGCAGCAAATTGTGCTTTATTATTGGTCTTTTTGAAATCTAGTTTCTATCAAAAGAATTGTTTTTTAACGCTAGTTGAGAATTCAATTTTTTTCTTTAATTGGAGTTCTTGGTTAATTCGCTTAGTCTTAGTCAATCTCTTATTTTCTTAATTCAAGAGGTAGAAGTAAACATCTCTTGAGTAGACATTGGAAGTAATGAGATACTGAATATATCAATGGACACTTGTTTTGATGATAAGATTTTGTTGAATTTGATTTACACTTGTTTGATTAAGTTTGACACTGTGTGAGGATTGAAAGAGTGAAAATCTTAAGAAAAGCAATTAATTCATTGTCAAATAAACTTGAGAGTCAACTTGTTTCCTTTAACTACTTTATAATCTTTACTTTATTTTTTTCTGCACAAAAATCTCAACCCCCCTTTTATTTTCATTGTTATTTCTAATCATTTTAAGTGCACAATATCTTAACTTGATTTACTATTGGATTTGTTAGGAGATGACTTGAAATCATTTGACCTTATCTATATTATCATCTCTTTAGTGTTAAATGGTCTAGCACTATGTTAGACAGTTACCACTAAAATCATTTTAATTTAACTGCTAAACAAAAGTTAGTAGTCATCTCCCCAATAGACAAATGAAATATATTTGTATATGCATGTCACAACAATCCTTTGTCTAGCATGTCAAAGCTAACGTGTCCTCCTCTAGTTATAACCATCTTCATGTGCATATACATCAATACAATTAATACATAAAACCATAAACCAACTAAATACAAAAATGCTTTAAAACAAAAATCACCCTTCCAAATTGTGCTTTTCAAAATAGTTATCAAAATAGCCTTTCCAAAATTCTGGAACACCAAATCTGAAAACATATTCTAGAAAGACTATTCTAAAAAGTTGTTCTCGAAAGCATAATCTATAAATGTATTGTAGAATACTAAATCTAGAATACAATATCACATGTATCCTCCGGACTCCATTTTCTACAATTTTATGGAATGCAAAATCTGAGAGCGAAAAAGAACCAAAAAACCCACCTTTCTTCTCCAACAAACCGCACCTCAAAAAACTCCGAAGAAGCATCGAAAACCACTCAAAGACGGGCACAAATCACTTCAAACCACTCAGGATTCCTACCAATCACACACAATAGTCACCAGAGCAGTAACATAGGGAGAAGAACCAAAACCTATTTATATTTAAAACCTAATAAGAGATTTTGTTTTTCTTTTCACATAAGGCATTGGCTGCGTATAAAAGATTGACACAACTTCTCCAATCAGCGTATCAATTTTTTATTAGTAGACACAATGTGAGACCCAAAATTAAGATGAGATTTGTGTCCTTCAAAAACACACAATCAAAGAGCTGCAAGTGAAAGGATGTAATGCATAACTCTTGTTTTTGACGAAAGACTTAAAAGATGTTTCTCAATACGATATCCCAAAAAATGATTTGCACAATTGATTATTGGTATCTAATCTGATGAAACCAGCTTATATTTTCCTCTCCAATTGTCACATTTTCGTATCTTTCATTTTTTCTTAAGTACTTCTCTTAAACCAAATACATCTATTTTATATTTTCTTTCTCACCTATTTCCTTTACATTTTTTTCTATTCTCATGTACGCTATCTTTCTCCTCTTTACCAAACGTAATGGCTTGTTGTAAAAAACACAATAAAGATAAAAAAAGGCCTTGGATTGAAGAACGCCAAGATTTCCTTTGAAAGTCGTATTGCCATAACTCTCTATATGCGCTTAACAAAGGGAAACATTTGTGACTTTTGAGATTATACTGACTACCCTTATGCGTATCCTCTTGATAAATTAATGCTAGTATATTTTACAAGATCACATAGGAAAAATGTAACACCCATCACAAAATTTCAAATGAGTTTCTTTTTCTCGAAGAAGGTCTTCAAGTGCCATAGTTGCATCCCTGCTACTGATAAGCAGACGAGGAGAGAAAGCAAACTTAACCAGAACATTCTGCTATTGGTTGCCCTGTTCAGTTCCTGCATTTCTTCTTCTCTGCAAATTAAAAAGCACAGAATAGTAAGAATGATGATTTTATAATATCCCATCAAGTATTTACACAAACAAGAATAATGTTTAATTTACTTTCCTATGTGAACGTATTCAATTAAGAATTTTCAGGCAATGATTGGTTGGTTACCTTTCACGAAGATAAAACATCTCGTCGTGAATGGAAGCAACAGAATCCTGCAACTTCCTTAGCTCTAGCTCCATTACCTGGTATAGAGGAGTTAAATTTATGTAAGAATTTGTATTTTCTTTCATCGAACATTGTGTCAGCAAAGATTACAACTTTTGCAATGTAATTGAAAATCAAAGAGTCTGTTCAGTTTCGCCTCAAGTGACAAATGTGTGGTATGGGATGGGAAGGCTGAGTAGGCCGTGATTTGCTCCAGAATATGGCATAAATTTTAGTGACATAAACAGGATTCAAGTAAACAAATTACAATAATATGCAATCATTCAAGAAAGCCAATTTTGTCAACAGAGAATAAGCCAAAAAAAGTGCTGCCTACCACTTACCCAAAATAAAATAAATGAGGCAGACAAAAATTTATCAGTAGGGAAAATATGTTATCATTTGTACGGATGAATGTGGTTCCCATTCAATATACACATTATACAGTAAGAAGATTTCCATGATTAGGAAAGTATAATGCCCTATAAGCTTGTCATAACTAGAAATTTCATCAGTGAGACTACTCTCTCTCTAGTCCTAATACAGATCTCTACCACTGGTAAGGGAAATCAGACATTACTTGATTGATCAGATTATATTGAGCTTGAGCCAGTAAATCACATAAGAGGATCATTCATCTCTTTTAATTTCCTTGGCTGTACATGAGTAACACAATCAACAACAACAAAAACCTTATCCTCAAGGAAAAGATCCTTAACATGGATCACACTATGTAATTTGACTCGGTTAAAAAACAACTTTTCCAAGTTATTTTCCATGAGATCCTCATAGTAATACTGAATTCAGTCCAAATAAGCTCTCCTACGAAAACTATTTGTTGGAATGCAACTACCAAGTAAATCTTGCAAAACAAATTCATTTTTTTTCCCAAATATTTTAGCACGTAACACTATACTCTACACCAAAATTAACTGCTAGAAACACAGTAGTGGCGGATTACTCACATCAACTTGTCCCTTTTTAGCGACATTAGACCAATCCTTGGCCGCGACACCCGTTTTCCAATCAAAATCCACAGTCAACGTTGTCGCGGGAGTCTGATCCAAAGCCCAAAAACAAGTCATGTAATCTCCAGCCTCCACTGCCGCGAACGCAAACTGCCCCGACTGAACGCGATCCCCGTAGTGATAGTTGTTCCCGTACGACGAAGTCACCTAACAAAAAAAAAACACACGATTACCATTCAACCAGAGAACACGATCCGATTCACTAATGGGCCCCAAAAAATATAATTTTTTGGCAGTGGGGTTCATGAAAATACCCGAACGGTGACTCTGACGGAATCGGGCAGAGGTTGACCCTCGTTGGGATTGACGATGAGGTACTTGCCCACCGTCATTGAATTGCTCTTGATGTCTTCGGATATGCATTTGGTGTGGCCAGACTGGAGTTCGAATCGAAGGGATTGGGTTGAGGAAGAAAAGAGCACCAAAAGCATAAGCGAAAGATGCAGAAGGGGTTTGGGGTTTGCCCCAATCATGATGATCATGATGAATGGATTGTGTGTTTGGTGAGAGAGAAAAGGAGAGATTAGGTTATGGGCGTGAAGTGTAGGTGGAGAACAAGAATCAATAGAGATTTAGCGGCTATGAATCATAAATTATTAATAATGATATTTCAAGTCTTAAACCAAACCAAACCAAACACGGTGCCAACTACTACTACTGTTGCAGCTGCACAACACAACCACGATGTCCATGTCCATTGTCAAACTTTGGATCTTACGTGGCCTCTTTTCATTGGAACTTACACGTATTGTTCATACTCAATCAGAGGAATAAGATAAATAAATAAACAAATAAAATTATTTAATAAATCAATTTTGTAAATTTTGTTTTGTGATGATTAACAGTTTTGTCTTAAAACATCAACCTTTTATTATAATATATTTCTTAAAATACATTGCATAATAAAAAATACACTGTTTTTCTTCGTATATTTATTTATTATTCGCTGATTTTATGTTTTTATCATAAAAGTTTGTTTTTTTCCAAAACAATTAAAAAAAAAACACTTTCTCCTTTCTTCATACATAGAGGTTCTTACATGTTCTTACTAGCACTTCAATTGTGGTCCAATTGAGTGCTGATGGTGGAGACCATTCATTCACCTCCTTCTTCCAATGTTGGGAGAATTGCAGCAAGCTTTGATGGAAGATTGAGAAAATTAAACTAAAAACAAAAAATACATCTTACTGTCTTTATTTTTTAGCTTTTAAAAGTAGAAAAAACAAAAGCAGTTTTTATAAACTATTTTAATAAAACACTTATCAAACAAGTTTTTTAGTTTTTTAACAACTAAAAAACTTATATATTTTTTTAAAAGTAGTAACAAACAAGCCCTTGTGACTTTATGTTTACTTCCATGCATACACATATTGAATTTTTCACCCACATAATACATATCCACGTTCAAAATTCAGTTCTTAGATAACAAGGAAGGGAGAAATAAATGAAAAATTTGAATAAAAGTATATAAATATAAATTTAAAATTTAAAATAAGAAATATAATTATATTGAGTAAAAATATTGTTGGTTATTAATTCTGATTTTATTACCCTTAAACTATTTTACCGTTATATTGTATTAATGGTCAGTGTTTACAGGCCTGTTAGTAGTACTATTTCATAACTATTTTACTGTTATATGTTATATATGTGATTGAGTAAATCAAAATGAATAAGATTAGTTTTGCAATTTTGTGTAATTACTTTGCCTTCTCTTATTTCCTTCCATTAGTTCCTACAAATATTTCAGGTAAAAAAATAAATTAAAAAATAGTAATTTGTAAAAGTAAATTTAGTAAGAAAATATAATACAAAAGTAAGGTAAAAATAATATTTTAGAAAAGTAATTAACTCGAAGAATTAAAATGTTGAAGAAATACTTTTTAAGAAAATTGAATATATTTAGAAGTAATTATATAATTTTTATCAAATTAGAAAAATATAATATTAGTAGGTGTTTGTTTATAAATAAATTGCATATAAGGAAATGTAAAAAATATATATAAAATATAAATGAATTATTAAAATTTATTAAATTAAAAAATTGAAATGTCAAAATTTGTCTTTTTTTGTTTTAATTTTTTTATTCATCACTTTTTGTGTTTTCTCTTTCTTTCTTTTGTTAATCCATATTTGCAATTTCGTTATGGAAACAAACTATAATAAATAACAATTTTCATATTGCACTCAACTTGTTAGGAATAAAATACTTCATTCTAATTATCTTTATATTGTACTAGCAACATCTTATCTAGCATACATATATTAATAGAAGGTTTTGTTTGTCATGTTTAAATTTCGTGATAGATTTTCTTTTCCTCTTACTACACTTAGACAAAAAATTTAATTCATCAAAATTTGATACTATTTGTTATGATTAAAATCCTTGAAATGAAAATGTCCTCTGAAGATTGTATTAGATGGTTAAAACTAGATTGTCAAGATCATATTGTTGTGAATAGATTGTCCAAGTCTAATCCAAGTATAACAATCTTCTCTTTTTTAACTATGACAAATAATATCAATTTTTTCTTTTAACTAAATATGTTATCTTCATTTTACTTAGATGTTTTGATTTTAGTTTTTCAAAGAATAGGTTGTTTTGTCCATATGAGATATTTTATCAGAGCAAGATGATAATAACAAGTTAACTATGTTTATGTGTCTTTTGAAAATGTGACAAGAATGTTTCTATCATCTATCAAAGAGTTACCAAATCATATATTATAAAATAATCATGACTACATGGTGACTTTTTACGGTAAATGCACCGCGTTTGTCAAAAGTAATAATTGTCCCTAAGGACGGATATCGATCCCACAATGAACAATGAATGTACAATAATCGCTAAATATAGAACAAAACAATTAAAAGTGTATTGAAAGTGGTTGTGTTGGCGATGATCAATAAGAAAACAGACAAAGAATTAGTTGTTTCAATTGGAAAAATAGGGATTATGACACCTGACCACCACAAATGGAATCTTGGAGGTGCGCCAAATTGCAAGAGTGCTTGGGGTGTTGGGATGAGAGAAGAGAGCAGAGAGAAACTAATTTAGGGTTTTGGATTTTGAATTTTTTTATGGAAAGACAAAATAGTAATTTCGTATTTATTATCGACTGCGTGAAGAAGACACAGGATGCAGGAAGAAGCAGCCCACTGTGAGGGCCCCACTACAGCTTGTGAACTCCATCGTGAGGGTATCTTTGGGACTGTTTTTTTCCTGCACCTCCATACAAAACATGAAAATACATTTTTTATCCTTCTTGTGTCACCCCTATATTCTGGATTACATAATCTGGAAGTTAATCTTGAATTTGAAAATAACTTACCGATTATGTAATCTGAAATATATTTTTAAAAATTGATATTCTGAATTATATAATCTAGAAGTTTGGATTTGAGAGTAGCTTCCGGATTATGTAATCTGGACACGCATTTGAAAAAAGGCTTATGGATTACATAATTCGGAAGTTAATCTCTTATTGGAAAAGACTTCCAAATTATGTAATCTGGAAACTAATCATGCATATGAAAAAAGGTTTTCGGATTACATAATCCAAAAGCTAATTACAAATTTAGAAAAAAAACTTCTAGATTACATGATCCAGAATATTACATAGGAACATATTTGGAATACCAAAAATTTATGAAGGTGAAAAAAAAAATATGAAGGTTCAGGAAGAAGCATCTGCCTTTGGTGCATTCACAAAAACCTGTCGAATTGTACAGTCGCTAGAGCAAAGGTTAGTTTATATATATATATATATATATATATATATATATATATATATATCTTTTATATTTAC
Source organism: Phaseolus vulgaris (assembly GCF_051622355.1). Lineage (NCBI taxonomy): Eukaryota > Viridiplantae > Streptophyta > Magnoliopsida > Fabales > Fabaceae > Phaseolus > Phaseolus vulgaris. Next base: position 32,483,558 of record NC_143499.1, read on the forward strand.
TATTAGTATTAAAATTTTTATTTTTTTAAAACAAAAGTTAAATTAAATTGATGTTTTATATGACATTAAAATTTTAATTAAATTAATGTTAGTATAATTTTTGTAATTTTTTTAATTAAATTAATATGTATAAAGGATTGTAATTTGATGGACTCGAAATTAAACTTAATTTTTTTTTGAAATATGAATATCCTAATTTCATTATTGTGAAATTGAAATAAGTTATTACATATACTTTATAAATGATGTTGTTGTTGGAGAAATTTCATGTCGACTAAAAATAAACATTTCATATTATATTTATTATATATCAAACTAATTTGTTATCAAATAAAGGTTTTCATAAGATTTATATTAAGTAAGTCTCACTAAATATTAACATTTGGTCCATTAAAAGTACCATTGGTAACCAACAAAACTTTCTATGTTAGGTAGTTTTTTTTATTATGTTAACAAGTAAATTTTAAGCTTAACACAACCTTATAAAATTGATTTATTTGCAACCAACACACACTCCTCATTTCGAAACTCTTTGGTTATTTCAACATTACAATTATGCTTTTCCATTGTATGATTATATAATTACATTTAAAATTAATTTAATGATAAAATAATTGTACTCTTTATTTTGGGCCTTTTCTTTGGGTTTTTGTTTTTCTATTTGTCATCTGTGTTTTTGTTGTTTGCACTGTACATATATATACTCTTTTGAATTCAATAAGATTAGTTTTTTAGTGCCATTCAATTTTACAATTCAGACGTCACTTCGTTTCTCTCCGTTCTCTCTCCCTTTTCCTTGTTTAGGGTTTCATCCCCTTTTGGTTAGTGCCTTGGGTGATTGTTACCTCTTCACCATGTCGGTTAATCGTATTATGGTATCATAGCTCTTCAATTGAAGAGCTCTGTTGCGCGCTCTGAAATTTTCCCTATTTTCTTTCTTCTCCTTGATTTTCCTTTTCTTGTTTTTTTGTTGCAGCAATGGCGGAAGAACGCATTGTTGCATCGTCTCAAGATGATCCGGCGAACAACTACCTCTACCTTCATCCTATCGAGAACCCCGCGGCGCCGCTCGTCTCGCTGGTGTTGGACACTTCCAATTACCATTCCTGGAGCCGCTCGATCTTGACGACACTAAACGTGAAAAACAAAGTGGAGTTCGTTCTTGGAACACATCCTTGCCCAGCGAAAGATCATCAAAATTTCCCAATTTGGAACAAATGCAATAATATGGTAGTCTCATGGTTAGTACACTCTGTCTCTTTACCTATTCAACAAAGCATTATTTGGATGGATAGTGCCCTGAACATCTAGAATGATTTGAAAACCAAATACTCTCAGGGTGACCTATCCAGAATTTCTGATCTTCATTTAGAAGTAGCTTCTTTAAATCAGGGGGATTTATCTGTGACTGAGTATTTTACAAAATTAAGGATCATTTGGGACGAGCTGGACAATTTTAGGCCTATCCCCATATGCACATGTTCTGTTAAATGTTCTTGTTTAGTTAAATCTATCATAAGTCAAAGAAAATGTGAAGATCATGCTATGCAATTTTTGAGAGGGTTAAATGACCAGTATAGTAATATTAGATCACATGTTCTACTCATGGAACCCATCCCACATATATCAAAGATTTTTTCTCTCGTTACCCAGGAAGAAAGACAATTAGCAAATCACATTTTTGTTAGCATCTCTAGTATTAATAGTGCTGATTCCACTAGGACTTCCTCATCTACTCTGTGCACTTTTTGTGGTAAGCATGGACATACTGAAAATATTTGTTTTAGAAAGGTTGGGTTCCCTGATCAAGACAATAGGAACTCAAAATCCAACACTAGAAAAGTTTGTACGTACTGTAACAAAAATGGTCATACCGTGGATACCTGTTACAAGAAACATGGCTATCCACCTGGGTACAAATCCTATAACAACAATAAGACTAATCAGATTAACAGTCTTATTACCATTGATGGTGTTTTCTCTAAGCCTTGTCCAAAAAAACAGGGAAAACGTGATTACCAACTCATTGCTAATCAAATACAAATTATCAATGATGTTTTGAGGCAGAAAAACAATGACACTCCACCTAATCCTATTCAAGTGAATCAAGTGGGCTCCTTTTCTGCAGACCCCAACGCACATGAGTTGTCTTCAACGGGTAAACACTTCTTTTCCTCTTTAAATCATAGTCATAATTCCTAGATTGTTGACTCTAGCGCCACTGATCACGTTTGTACTATATTGTTTGCTTTCACCTCTTATAAAACCATCAAACATGTCCTGATAAATTTACCAAATGGCCAACATGTTTTTGCAAACTATTCTGGGACAATTTTGTTTACAAATAAACTTTATCTTCTTGATGTGTTGTACATCCCTCAATTTACATGCAACCTTATATCTGCTTCTAAATTGTCTCTACACTTAAAATGTAACTTGATCTTCTCCTCCACACACTGTCTTATACAGGACAACCTCTCCAAACAGCAGATTGGTTTAGCTAATGCCAAGGTTGGCTTGTACATCTTTAACTCTTCTATTTTTCACACTGCCACAAACCACTTTATTCCTTCTGTCTTATGCACTGTTAAGGAAAATAATTTGTGGCATTATAGAATGGGGCATCCCTCCGATGAAAGGTTGCATGTCTTGAAAAGTAAATACCCTTTTGTTTTTGCTGATAAAAACAAAACTGTATAGCTGACCCTAAACACCAACACATTTTAAACATCACTCGCGTTTTACTGTTTCAAGCTAATTTACCTCATATTTTTTGGGACTTTGCTGTCCAACATGTTGTTTTCCTCATAAATTGCACACCTACTCCCCTTTTACAAGATATTGCTCCATATGAAAAACTTTTTGGAAAACCTTGTGATATCTCTTCCTTACGTGTTTTTGGCTGCTTTTGTTATTCTACTATCATTCATGCTAATAGAAAGAAACTAGATACTAGATCTGTTCATGGCATCTTTCTCGGTTTTCCACACAATACCAAAGGTTACATCATCTTAAATTTAAAGTTTCATCGCATTGAAGTTTCAAGATATGTGATCTTTCATGAACATCATTTTCCATACATATTGAATCATGATGACACACGGAGCCCCGACACTTTATCTTTACCCATTCCTGCTAACTATAATACATTCTATGATGATATATTGTTGGATTATAACTGTCACAATCATGAGCACGAGACTCCTATCACTCACACTGAAGACAACATCATTCCACCAAGAGGCTCCAGCAGACAAAGACGACTCCCTACCTACTTAGAGGACTTCCATACTTGTTTACCTGCTGCCAATACTGTAAGTAATCGGTATCCCATTCATAAATTTCTTTCCTACACTGCTCTCTCACCATCTTTCAAAAAGACTATATTTTTTATATCTTCTAACACTGAACCCAGCTCCTACACTTAGGCTTCTAAGCATTCTTGCTGGAAACAAGCAATGCTAGAAAAGCTTAATGCTCTTAATGTTAACAACACATGGCAGATAACTACTCTTCCTCCAGGAAAACAAACCATTGGCTGCAAATGGATTTTTAAGGTAAAACACAAATCTGATGGCACCATTGATCGCCACAAAGCACGGTTGGTAGCAAAAGGCTACACACAATTAGAAGGTCTCAATTTTTTAGATACTTTTGCTCCCGTTGCAAAACTAACCACTTTAAGACTTTTACTTGTTGTTGCCACTTCTCAAAACTGGATTCTTAAACAACTTGATGTGAACAACGCTTTCCTCCATGGGGACCTCCTTGAGGAAGTCTACATGCAACCACCGCCAGGCCTCAAACTTCCATCTCCTCAACATGTTTGCAAATTACAAAGATCACTCTATGGACTTCGCCAGGCCAGCCGCCAATGGTATGCAAAACTGTCTCAATTTTTACTTTTAGATAAATACACTTCATCCTTCGCTGATCACTCTCTATTTTTACACCGTAGCGGTCCTAACATCACCATTATTCTTGTGTATGCTGATGATCTGGTGCTTACTAAAAACGATCATGAGGAAATTGCCCATATCACTTCTCTGCTGGACACTCAATTCAAGATCAAGAATCTAGGAGACCTCACATATTTTTTGGGCCTGGAGGTGGCCAGAAACAGCCAAGGGCTCCACATCTGTCAACGAAAATACGTGTTAGACCTTCTTTATGACACTGGCATGATCAACTCTGCTCCTATGCCTACACCCATGGTTCACTCATCTCGGCTTTCCTCCTCCGCTGGCACACAACTCACTGACATTGAAACCTCTGCATATAGAAGACTAATTGGCAAGCTCATATACCTTACAAACACACGGTCTGACATTGCATTTGTTGTCAACAACCTCAGCCAATTTATTTCATCTCCTACCAACCTTCATCAGCAAGTTGCTTTTCGTCTTCTTCGGTACTTGAAAGGCAACCATGGCAACGAAATCTTCTTTCCCAGCAATAACACTCTCCAACTTCTCGGTTTCAGTGATTCGAATTGGGCTACCTGTCCTGAAACCCGAAAATCTGTAACTGGTTACTGCATTTTCTTGGGTGATTCTCTTGTCTCATGTAAATCTAAGAAACAACAAACCCTTTCCAAGAGCTCTTCTAAAGCCGAATATAGAGCATTAGCCACAACCACCTGCGAGATTCAATGGCTAACCTATATCCTGCAAGACCTTGGACTTCCCTATACTCAATCAGCAACCATCTACTGTGGTAACTAATCTGCAATACACATATCCTCAAATCAAGTGTTTCATGAGCATACCAAGCACATCGAAATTAACTGTCACATCGTCTGAAACAAGATCACCACTGGGCTTCTCAAGTTGCTTCCTATTTCTTCTTCTATGCAGATTGCAGATATCCTTACCAAACCCCTTGCTCCAACAGTATACAAAGAGCTCTAGTCCAAGCAGGGAATGAGATACATATATTCCCAGCTTGAGGGGGGCTGATAAAATAATTGTACTCTTTATTTTGGGCCTTTTATTTGGGCTTTTGTTTTTCTATTTGTCATCTGTGTTTTTGTTGTTTGCACTGTACATATATATACTCATTTGAATTCAATAAGATCAGTTTTCTAGTGCCATTCAATTTTACAATTCAGACTTCACTTCGTTTCTCTATATTCTCTCTCCATTTTCCTTGTTTAGGGTTTCATCTCCTTTTGGTTGGCGCCTTGGGTGATTGTTACCTCTTCACCATGTCAGTTAATCGTTTATTTAAGTTAATTTATTCATATTTTATTTGTTTTGAAATGGTTATAATTATATCTGAAATCAAAACAATGTTGTAAGTTAGGATAATAGTTCAAAAGAGACAAATAAATTTTAAATTTTACTTTTTTATTATTTTGATAAGCTTAATGTAAATTACGAGCATGATACTAATATTAGTATTATATATATAAAGTTATTTATTAGGGAATGTTACAAATGATCAATAATATAAGAAATAAACCTTGACAATATAAACCTATGTTGATGTGAACGAATGAAGTAATGAATTTTAGTGAGCGTTTATTTCAAGTCTACGTTAAAAGTTAAATGAATAAATAGTTACTTTCACTTTTTTTCAAGTTTGTGATGTATTTTTAATTAGGAGGAGAATCAAATTGTCATAGTTATTGAAACATGCAGTTATGCACTTCTACAAATCTGTTGGAGATCCCACATCGATTAGAGATTAGAAACTTTCATTGTATATAAGTGGGTGCAAACCTCAATCCTATGAGCCGGGTTTACGAGGTTGAGTTAGCCTTGAAGTCCACTTCGTAATAAAATCCTCATCAGTTTTTTCTTTGTATAAAAAGTTTATTATTGCTCCAGAGAAGGATTTTTCAATGGAAAAAGTTTAACAAAATTCTCACATGGACTATTGAGGATGGATAAAAGAGGCTATGGGAATCTTGTGTAGTAGTATCATGTGGATATTCTAATATAGCCTTTGAATTTATGAGGAGAATTTGTTTTTGCAATTCTCCAATTCTCATTTTTATCTTAGTAATTAGTCTTCTGATAGTATGAATTGTAATATAAACATTATGAATTTATATTAACAATAACATGTATTATCTAATAATATATACTACTGCCAAATCTAATATTAATAAAATATTATTTGTTAAAACAGTACATGATATTATTAATTTAAACACTATTTACTAAACCTGGATATATCACTCTAATAATACGATTCAAGTAATACATAAGGTTTGATTTTCTTAAATAAGATTTTAAATTTGAATCATCATATAAATAATAAAAGAAACGTGATTAAGAGAGACATTCTGATAAAAATAAAAACATTAAATCTAAAAGAAATACTATTAATATATATATATATATATATATTTATAATGTTTATATTAAAGATTTCATTTTTGTAAGAGAAAGTTCATGCATATAAGTACATGCAAGTCTAACTTTCATCAATTACTAAATGATTATTCTTAGTGCACGATTATAATAATTAGCAATGAAATCAAATCTTATTCTTTAATTCATGAAGATTGAAGGTAAAATGTCCAAATCTCTATCCTTTTCATATACTAGCAAGCCCTAGTGGACATGGGCAAAACCCAAATTCCTCCTTTTTCAATGGTCCTTTAATAATTGAGATACATAATATTGATGGGTTTAGCTTAATTAATACATAAACATCTTTGGCCTAATATATCATTGTGCTTGGCCTTTATTTTCTATTTTATGTTGTGATGACAGTCCGATTTGTCATGAAAGGGAAACCTGACACGTTTTGCAATTTGGTGACAAGTTTATGAAAGCTAAATTTCTCTTGGGATGATTTTCTTTTTGGCTTTGTTCTGTTATAGAATCTTTTCCTTACCTTTTTGAATGGTCACCAGACTTTGCAATTTATATGCATTTCAATTTCAAGTCAATAATTTGTATCCTTTTCTTGATAAATGATTCATTTTATTTCTTGATCTCCTTTACAAATAAATATCCTTTTAGGCAAAAGCAAAAAAAATGTCATCAGAATATTCTTAGTAAGAGCATTAGAGAAAAAAAATTACACTGCCATTTGTCACTTTGTCTTATCATAAATAAATCTGAGACTTACTTCGCAATCAATCTTTTGCAGAACCTGTATATTTCTTTGTCCTAAAAAGCTCAACCTTTCCTTTTCTTTCGGGTCACAAAATTTTATAACTATATTTACTTCGTATCAATAAGATGGTGATGAATAATTTAAAGAAAAATAATTGGACAGACCTAAAAGGAATAAAAAAGTTAATGTGATTTGAATTAAAAAGTTAATTTTTGTCCTACATTAAATGCATGACAACTTCAAAATTCAAATTCATGCAAAGGTTGATCAGCCAGTGTGAGAGAGAAAATTAACATAATTTTTTTTCTAGAAATAGACATCATTAATTTCCTTTTGGAATTGTCGGGTAGAACAAAATAACAGAAAGAAAAAAAGAGGAGAGCGTTAGGGATAAAGAAACAAGTTTTACCCAGGAAAGGGAAGAAATTTGCATGAATATTCTGTGTTTAACTGTTCCGATTTGATCGTCATCGTCTTTCTTTGATAATACTCTCCTTGTTCTCGCTATCTTCGTTCTCCGCAACACCTCTTCCTTTTCTCTCTTCCCACTCTCTCTGTCTCTGATTCTTGAATAAGAGCTTCAAATTTTGTTAAACCAATTGGGGCACAAAAATATCTTATTTTGAGCCTTGCCCGCAATCACCCGCTTCAAATTCAATTCTGGGTCCGTTTCAATTTCTTCAAAGGTGGCGAGCTGTGCGGATTGAGTTCGTGCCATTATTGTTTATATCTGGGGTAAGTCTTCAATTTTGTGGTATTGTAAATGCAATGTTTATGAATGACTTTCTCTTGTTTTGTTTTTGTGGGTGGTGTTGTGTTGATTTTGTTATAATTGGATTGTTGGAAACCGTGTGAAGGTTGTGGTGATGACGTGGCAATGAGGTGTGTGGCGGAGGAATGGAGGGTGTTCAGGGGAGGAGCGATAAGCTTCAGGGTGCTAGTGCTGTGATTCCGAGGAGCCGTTTGCGGGTTTGGTTCATCCGAGCGTGTTCAAGCATTGTGCTGTGGACATGTCTGTTTCAGCTAGTGACAGTGAGTGAACTATGGCGTTCCCATTTCTTTTTGGGGATTACAAGTCGAATACATCACACAATTCAACGTCCTCCCCAAGCACATAATGAACTTGTTCATCCGCCTCCCACTTTTCTTCCCCCAAGTTAGTTTTTCTTTACTTCATGCTTGTAGTTTTGGTTTGAGGTTAAGGGATTATGGATGTGGGTTTGGACAACTGTAGCTTCGGTTCTGTGATGATGCAACCTTACGTGTGTGTGACTCATTTGTGAAGATCTCCTCGCTATTTCTCGCCTTCAGATTTTCCAATATTATTTGAGCAGTGAAATCCATATTGAATATAAGTTGTATTTGTTGTTTGGAGGTGATGATCGTGCTTAGATGAAAGTCGGTGCTGAATGTTTATGTGTTGTAGAATTTTTTAGAAAATGTTTTTTGTTTTCTGGATTGGTGCTTGTTATGAAGTAGATTTATGGGTTTCACATTCAGTTATGAGGAGGAAGAAGAGAAATATATATGCCTTCAACTTTAAATGCAGATATAATAGTGAATTATGATTTATGAAGTCAATATTAATTTGGCATTTACGATCATGTTTTGTGGAATCCTGCCAAGGATGAATTGATTTATAGTTTATACTGTTGGTGGCCTTAGAAAACAGGTTATTTTCTTCTAGGTGAGTCAGTTACCTCGATCGATTCTTGCCTTTGTTTCTATCCAAGACCAAAAGTTTGAAAATCTGACTTTTTGACTCTTCCTCCACACAGTTTACCCGTCTAATTATTTTCCGTTTGATCTAATATTCTCATTGATGCATCTTTTGGTTTCCTTCTCGCATAACTGATACACATTAGGCCAATTTCCCTTTCATATCTTTTCTTGTATATCTACTGATCAACCTCAATATTCGATTCTCAGCTGCACTTATATTTGGCTCTTGTTGACTCTTCACTACCAGCCCATCGCCTCTATACAAGTTTTCTGATTCTATAGGTGCTCAATAGATTTTTCGTGTAACTTGATGGGCTTTTTGTGATCACAAATTATACTTGTAGCAATGAAGCATTTATCAATTTCTTACTTAGCTTGAATTTGGATGTGATGTCTGCAACAATCTTCATTCACTTAACGGAATTGGAAAACAAATAAGACTATAACTATAGATTGCCTTCTTTGTACTTGCATATTTTAAGACAAGTTTGTAAGGGATTTATCTCCTTCAAAATGAGAGATTCATTTTAGAGAAATAAGTGTTGGGAATTCCTTCTTAATTTAATGGGAGATCATGACCAATAAATCTTGATAATTGAACCATTGAAATTGAAGACTGTGAAGTTCAACCTAGAAAGTTGAAGATAATCTTTTCAAGGTATTTTGAAAATGTAACAAGTATTAATTATCCATTATCTCTTTATGAGAAAACCTTTATCTCATTCTCTATATAAAGGGACTTGTAAGAAAGAGAAATGAAACCAAGTGAGGAGCAACTTAGAGAGTAAATGAGAGAGTTGTTGTCCACCATAGTGTGAGATTAGAAATCCTAGTGAGAGACTAGAAAGATATTGTATTTCATCCTTATTGGGTGAGATTAAGTGTTACCCTCAAAGGGAGAGAAACAAATATTGTAATCCTACTCGCATATTGGAGACATTTTTTGGATTAGGTCTCGTGGATTTTTATTTCTTAAGTTGAGAAGGTTTTCCCATGTTAAAAACTCTCGATGTTATTATTCTATTTTGTTTTATTTTCTTTTGTCTGCTTATTGTTTCCGCAAGTACCCATGTTGTATCTACACCAAGGAGGGAGAATTAGTTCTAATTTTTCCAATAGTGGTATCAGAACTTGGTTCTAATATAAGATGGAATGAGTCATTACTGATGGAGATATGTTCAAGTTGACAGCAAACAACTATTCCTATTGGAAGCCCATAATGGAGGATCACTTATACTGTAAGGATATGCATGAACCTATTTCTTGCAAAAACAAGCTAGAAGGTAAGAGTGATAAAAATTGGAAACTTTTGAATCAAAATGTTGTTGCAATGATTTGAAATTATATTGATATAAGTTTGTTTGAGCATGTGTCCACATACACAAATGCTTATGAGTTGTGGTCAAAACTTGAATCTACGATTCAAAAGAAAACTCCAAGAAATAAAGCATCTATTGTTAGAAGACTGGTGAAACTTGAGTACACGGATAGTCAAAGTATGATGGAGCACTTGAATTCATTCAAGGGTCTTGTCAATCAATTAACAAAGATAGATATGAAGATTGATGATGAGTTCTAGGCACTTTGCTACTTAGTTTGTTGCCAAAAAGTTGTAGTCATGCTCAACAACTCAGTCTCATGGAAAGATCTCAATGGAAACTGCTTCAGACAGTATGTTGAATGAAGAATTCAGAAGAAAAGAAAAAAGTACAAATTTTCAATATGAAGCAAATGTTATAGATAAACGAGAAAGAGGTGAAACTCGTGGGAGAAACAAAAGCAAAGCCAAAGGCTATTCTCAATCTCGCACAAGAACAATAATGTGCTAATTTCTGAAGAAAGACCAAAAAGTCGAAAATGTCCATCTAGACTTAGTTGATCCAAAGAAGAAGGACTGTACTCTAACCATAACCGTTGTTGTAGACAATGATGTTTTTCTTATTGGAGAAGACAATTACCTAAAAGTTGCATATGGTAATTGCTCTTGGATCGTTGACTCTGGTGCCTCTTTCCATGTAAGTCCACATGAAGATTTCTTTTCATATTACAAGAAAGGTGACTAGGGTACTGTGAAAATGGGATCCATGTTACAAGCAAGATTGTAGGTATTGGTGATATCGTGTTACTAACCGACACATGAAACAAGCTTGTACTGAAGGAAGTTAGGCATGTTCCAGAAATTTATTTCAACCTTATCTCAATGGGTAAGTTGGATGATGTTGGTTTTATAAGTCACTTTGGTACTGGAAAGTGGAAACTAGCAAAAGGGAACCTAGTCATTGCCATAGGTTCGAAGGAAGGATCCCTTTACACTATGCAAGAAAGAATTTGTTCTAGAGAAGCAAGTCTTGCTAGAGACTCCAAAGATCTTTGGCGCAAACAATTGGGGCATATAAGTGAGAAAGCACTCCTTGCCTAAAACCACTTACCAGGTATAAAAGGTCAAATCTTAGAATCTTGTACTGATTGCATTTATGGTAAACAATGCAGAGTCAATTTTCATAAATCAGGCAATTCCTCTAGGAAACATGAGGTACTTGAACTTTTGCATACAAATCTCTTGGTGGAGCCTACTACTTTGTTACATTTATTGATGATCACTCAAGAAGAGTATGGGTGTACTTGCTGAAAACAAAAAATCAAGTATTGTTAGTATTTAAAGAATTTCATGCTTTAGTGGAGCGTGATACTGGAAAAAAGCTTAGGTGTCTGAAAGCAGACAATGGTGGAGAGTACTGTGGTACTTTTGAAGCCTATTGCAAGATGTATAGCACCAGAATGATGAAGACACCACCAAAGACTCCTCGACTGAATGGAGTAGCCAAAAGAATGTTTCGTACTATTGAATAGAAAGTCATATGCAAGTTACAAGGTGCTAACCTCCCTAAGTCGTTTTGGGGTGAAGTAATAAAGATTGTAGTTGATAAGATAAACCTGAAACCTTCAAGACCTCTAGATGGAGAGATTCCAGAGGTAGTATGGTACAAGGAGAAGACATTCTTCAACCATCTGAGAGTATTTGGATGCAGAGCCTTTGCTCATATTCCAAAGAATGAAAGAAAAAAGCTAGATGCTAAGACCAAGGAGTGCATATACTTTGGGTCCCCAAATGATGAATTTGGGTACAAATTGTGGGATCCTATAAATAAGAAAATTGTTAGAAGCAGAGATGTTGTGTTCTTTGAGGATCAACTGATCAAATCAAAGATATTCAAAAGAAAAATCAGTGCAAGTCCAAAGTTCACATTGATTCAGGGGTAGAGATTCCTCAATAGCTAGATCCTGATCAAATAGATCAACAAACAGATCATGCTCACCAAGTTCCTGAACAGACTGATGAACAACCAGATCATGGTCAAATAATGTTAGATCCTCAAATACTACAAGAACCTAAGCCACAAGAGCAACAAATGCAAGTTGAATTGAGACGGTCTAAAAGAAGAAGAACAATGGCATCATCAAAGTATCCTAAAGAAGATTATATTACTTTGATAGATAATGGTGAACCTCAAAACTTCTCAGAGGCTATGGAGTCAATTGAGAAAGGGGAGTGGATCAAAGCCATGGAAGAAGAGATGAGCTTTTTACATGAGAACCATACTTATGATCTGATGGAGTTACCTACAGGAAGAAAAGCCTTGAAAAACAAATGGGTGCACAAGCTTAAAATTGAAGAAGAAAGCTTGACACCAAGGTACAAAACTCGAATTGTAGTGAAAGGGTGCAATCAGAGGAAATGAGTTGATTTTGATGAGATATTCTCTCCAGTGGTAAAGTATTCCTCCATAAGAGTACCATTGGGTATAGCAGCTAGCCTAGACCTAGAAGTTGAACAACTTGATGTAAAAACAACTTTCCTATATGGACACATCAAAGAAGAAATCTATATGGAGCAATTAGAAGGCTATGAAGAACCAGGTAATGAACACTTAGTGTATCATCTGAAGAAGAGTTTGTATGGTCTGAAACAAGCATCCAGACAATGGTATAAGAAGTTTGAATCCTTCATGACCAAGCACAGTTTCAAAAAGACAATTGTTGACCATTGTGTGTTCATCAAGAGGTATGAAGATGGAAACTTTATTATCCTACTATTATATGTTGATGATATATTGATCATTGGACAACATAAAACCAAGATTGCTAGTTTAAAGAACGTTTTAAGCAATTCTTTTTTCATGAAAGACTTATGTCCTGCAAAGCTGCAAAGCAGATCCTTGGGATGAAGGTGAGCAGAGATTGCTCCAAGAAGTTGATATGGCTATAACAAGAGAAGTACATTGAGAAAGTTCTCAAGAGATTCAACATGGATAAGGCAAAACCTGTTAGTGTTCCACTTGCCGAACATTTCAAGCTAAGCACAATGCAATAGGAGAAAAGAAAGAGATGAGCAGAGTGTTATTCTTCTATGGTAGGAAGCCTAATGCACGCCATGATTTGAACAAGACCATATATTGCCCATGCAATTGGTGTTGTAAGTCGATTCTTGTCCAATCCTGGAGAAGAGCGCATTGGAATGCAGTGAAGTGAATATTGAGATATTTGATGGGAATTACCAAAATATGTTTATGTTTTGGTAATGAAGATCTTATGTTGGTTGGATACACGAATTCAAACATGACTAGAGATATAGATCCCAAAAAATCCACATCAGGGTATCTAACGTAGGGGTAGCTGTATCTTAGCAATCCAAGTTACAAAGATGTGTTGCTTTATCAACAACTGAAGCAGAGTACATTGCCGCATCTGAAGCTGACAAAGAGGTAAAATATATGAAAAATCTCTTGCATGAATTGGGTCATGTTCAAGAAAGATATGTTCTCCATTGACAACCAAACATAGTTAAGAATCTTTCATTTCATTCTCGAACAAAGCACATTGATTATCGTCATCATTGGATACGAAATGCTTTGGAAAATGGAGAGCTGCAGCTATAGAGAAGGTTCATATAGATGACAAATGGTCTGACATGTTGACCAAGGGAATTTGAGTTAAGAATCTAACAAACTGTTGTATGGGAGCTGGATTATTGATACTCTCAATTAAGTCGGGAAGGGAGAGGTTTGTTGGATATCCCTCCTTAATTTAATAGGAGACCATGATCAATGAATCTTGATAATTGATCCATTGAATATATTCAAAGACGGTCATTCCAAAGTCTTGAAATTATATCTCTCTTGAAGGCTATGAAGTTCAACCTAGAAAGTTGAAGATAATCTTTTCAAGGTATCTTGAAAATGTAACAAGTATTAATTATCCATTATCTCTTTATAAAGAAGTCTTTCTCTCCTTCTCTATATAAAGAGTATTTGTGAGGAAGAGAAATGAAAGCAAGTGAGAAGAGCAACATAGAGAGTAAATGAGAGAGTTGTTATCCACTATAGCGTGAGATTAGAAATCCTAGTGAAAGGCTAGAGAGATATTACATTTCGTCCTTGTTGGATGAGATTAAGTGTTACCTTCAAAGTGAGAGAAATGAATATTGTAATTCTACTTTTATAGTGGAGACATTTTTTGGACTAGGTCTCGTGGGTTTTTATTTCTCAAGTTGAGAAAGTTTTTCCACATTAAAAATTCTCTTCATTATTCTATTTTGTTCTATTTTCTTTCTTTTGTCTCCTTATTGCTGCCACAAGTGCCCATTTTGTATCAACACCAAGGAGGGAGAATTAGTTCTTATTTTCCAAACAAAAAGTGAGAATCTAAGGCCATTGAATGAGACACCAACCATTAAGATTGTGATTAAATGTATGTAAATGCATAATAAATTTTGTACTTGGTTCAAATTTTTAGTTGATTTTCTAACCAACAGGTATATCATCTTATCTTATTAAAAAGTGAACTTTAAGCCTAACTCAACCTTATAAAACCGGCTTATAAGATGAGGTTTGCACCCACATATATACTATGAAATGTCCTTATCTCTAGTCGATGTGAGATTTCTAACAAACCCCTCACGCCGAGGCTACCAACTCGTGCGTGGAACTATATATTATGCGTGGTCTGATAATGGCTCAATAGCGGGTGACGCTAGGATAGACTCAAAATGGCTCTGATCCCTTATTAAAAAGTGGACTTTAAATCTAACTTAATCTCATAAAACCGGCTTATAAGGTGAGATTTGCACCCACATATATACTATAAAATGTTCTTATCTCTAGTCGATGTTGGATCTCCAACACATCTCATTGTACTTTCTTAAGTGAATTTCTCACTTTAGAAGAGCCAATTTCACATTATCCTTACATAAAACTCAACATCTAGCATTTATGTGTTTCCATTTTAACTTATTTTATAAAATGAATCTATATATATTAATTGTGATATATTTGTATCTATTCACTTGAGGCAGTTTTCTCTTCACTTGCACGTTTTGTTTTGGATATTAATAACATAGATAGTTGCCCAATTGCTGGATCAAAATGTGTCTTGTTTTAGATGGGCTCCCACGACCATGAACATCTTGGTTGCCTTATCATTTGATTTTCAATGTTGGGTATTCTTAATTTTCAAAAAGACTACGTGAATGAAGTATATATAATATAAATCAATGCATATTAATATATGGTTTGATGGATAGGATATTAGTTGAATTTTATACCATTTTTACACATTCCTGTAAATATTAAAAGCCTTGTGACCTGAAATATTTCAGGAAATTATACAAGTAATGGTTTTCTGAGAGTCTACTGCAATGGGGGCTTGAATCAAATGCGTGCAGCGGTTTGTATCTTCTTTGCTGCTAGTTCTCTGTTCCTTGTCTATGATAATCTTAAATGTTCATATAGCAGATTTGGCATTTCAGATTTGTGACATGGTGGCCATTTCTCGACTTTTGAATCTCACATTGGTTGTTCCAGAGCTTGATAAAAAATCATTTTGGGCAGATCCAAGGTATATCATTTGTTTTTAAAATGAAGAGTATTATCTATTGGCTTCCATATCATTTTAAAGTTTTGTAGTTTTCTTTTTTCAGCAATTTTGAGGACATTTTTGACGTGAGACATTTCATTGATTCTCTACAAGATGAAGTTCGAATAGTGAAAAGAGTGCCCAAAAGGTTTAGTAGGAAAAGTGAGCAGACTATTCTGAAGATGCCTCCTATTAGTTGGTCAAATGAAAAGTATTACATGGAGCAGGTGAGCAGATTCTATAAGCTGCATTTGGGCTAAAACTATGTACTGTATGTTAATCAAGCTCTCTTATTTGCTAATTTAAGGTTTGATAAAATGATTGATTAATGATTCTTCACCTTAACCTCTATTCAGTTCTAAGACAAGAATATTTAACGTCTTTGGACTGTATGCTTCTTTAACATTTTACAAGGGAAGACTGTGTTTTCTGATCAGATTGCTTTTTAGTGGATATTTCCTTAGACCCGTCAGATTTATATTGAAGGTCTAGTTTTAGGGTAATATACAGTTATATTTGTCTAGTATCCAAACATTTCCCTAAATTGTCTTCTCTGTCATGGAAGGAAGTTTTAAAGTATGTCTTGGAACAGTGATTGTAGGCTTGTAATGGTCATCTTATCTAAGTTTTATTACTTGATAATGATGGCAAGGCAGATGACAAATGTCAGAAATTGTATTCTTGCCAAATTAAATGGGATAGAAGTATCAATTATTATGGATGTCTAATCTGAATTATAATTTTGTCTGATTGCCAGTATGCACTTGTGCATGCGGTAGAGTTGTCCTCTTGATTTTGTTATTAGATGCGTCTAGACTATAAAAACAGGGATCACTTGTATATAAATTAGGAGTTCCACAAAAGGGCTAATATTTGTCTGAGTAATAAATTGATTCTCTAATTTTTTACACGTGTCCATGCGGGTGAATGAAGAAATGGTAACTATGGATTTGTTCCATCTGACAACTTTGAAGTTCTTGTTTCTCTTTATCAATACCCATTGGATTTTTGGCTATATGATCTTCTTCACTGAAAGACTTGACACTCCCCCCCCCTTTCTCCTAAAGTTTTTGAGAGGATGGCAATTATCAACTGTGAACTGGTAATTTGTAAATTACTAGATGCATTATTACTCTCTTGTCCTTTGAGAGGAAATAAAATATGAAGAGGAAAATACAGGATACAGTAGACAGATGATGTTTAGGGTTGTATTGATTGTATTATCAGAATCATGATTGTATTCTCTTCCTCCCTCTCTCGTTTTGAGTTATACATGTCTTGAGTTTAATTCGATGCCGTGGACTCCACACTGCAGATTCTTCCGCTTTTTGGCAAACATAAGGTGGTACATTTCAACAAAACAGATGCTCGTCTAGCGAACAATGGTCTCCCACTAGATCTACAAAAACTTAGGTGTCGTGTAAATTTCCAGGCACTTAAATTCACGCCTGAACTTGAGAATTTGGGCCAAAAATTGATTCGGATACTGAGTAAAAATGGACCCTTTGTGGCATTGCATCTGAGATATGAGATGGACATGCTGGCTTTCTCAGGTTGTACGCTTGGTTGCACTAATGAAGAAGCTGAGGAGCTCAAGCGGATGAGGTATTATATATTTCTTGTTTTACTGTACATATATTTATGGATTGGTTTTTGTAAGAGGTAGGTGCTTCTTACCTGACAGTTGCTGGAGAAGATGTTGATCACTAGAATTTTTTTTCTCTATCATAGCTTAATGCCATTGATTCTAGACGGTTAATTATGCCTCCTGTTCTATCCTAGAGAGTCCCGGATGCTATTTGCATGGAGGAGAGCAGTGTATCTGTAGTTCACGAGTAACCTGACATGTTGATTTTTGCATACTTTGACAATACACATTAGTTACCTCCATAAAAAAAATATTCATGTTGTCAAAGTTATTTGTAATGAGCTGGCATAAGAAGGGTCTATCTCATAAAATTTTGATCTTGCTTGAGTAATTCAGGTATGCATTCCCTTCGTGGAGAGAAAAGGAGATAGTGTCTGAAGAAAGGAGATTACAGGGTCTCTGTCCTTTGACACCAGAGGAAGCAGCCTTAATTCTGCAAGCCTTGGGTTTTGATAGGGAGACACCAATATATCTTGCAGCTGGTGAAATTTATGGTGGTGAACGTAGATTAGCACAACTGAGAGCTGCTTTTCCAAGAATTGTAGGTTCACCAACACCCCATTCCCACGTCATTTCTGTTTATATTTTGGCGGTTCCGTATTTGATATAATCTAAATAGTTAAAATTGAGAAGCTACTTAGGATCTAGAAGGGAGCTAAAGATCGTAAATCATTGGATCATTACACGGTTTGAAAGAGCCTACCAAATCCAATATATGTATGTGAATATAAATTTATATGTAATGCATATAAAATAACAAATAAGAGAGAAAGGACTTTAAATCACTGCAAAACCCTTGCTTAAACTTAAATCATAAGGTCATACATAACTCATAAACTAGTAACAACTTAATTTAACAACTCCAAACACAAAATATCATCAGAATCAAAACAGAATGGAGAGTAGACGAGAGATAAGAGACAGAAGCAATAATGCACTAGGCAGAACGAGAGGTCCACAAGAACTACAAGAGAGATGCGGCAGAAAAAAGTATTCAGGTTTCAGTAGAACTGGGTCAAAAATAGGTTTCCCATGGGTTTTTCAGTTTAAGTGAAAAAACCGGACCACATTGTAACACAGTGGGATCACACGACCCCACCAATCCTCTATTTTACTTGACAATCCCACTGATTCACCAGAAGCTTTAAGCTGAGATAAGGATTACAAACCGTGGCAAAGATAGTAATATCTTATGAGTTGACATGTGTTTTTAACTCAGATTTAATAAAATGCTATAATGGATTTCAGGGGATTCTGCAGAATTGTCCATTTACAGTTCATATGACAAATATTATTTTACAAATTCAACAAAATACTTTTGAAAGAAATTGTATATTCTTTACCTACCTGACATAGTGTATTCTCTCTTATCATGGTTTCTGCTTTTCTCAATATTCTTTTGACTTTCAGATTAAGAAAGAGACATTGCTGGCCAATGATGAGTTGCAGCAGTTTCGGAATCATTCATCACAAATGGCAGCTTTGGATTTTATTGTTTCTGTAGCGAGTAACACCTTTGTTCCAACATATTATGGTAACATGGCAAAACTTGTCGAAGGCCACCGCAGGTGTGCATGCACTCTCTTGTTACTTGCAATTTTGATTTATATTAGAAGGCCAAGGCAAGTAAACCACCATTTGGGTCCCTAAAAGTGTATATAGCCCAATTTTTTTTAAAAAAAAATGGGACTGGAGTAATAGTATCACATAATTTTAACCAAATTAACAGGAAGTATTAAGTTCAAGTACTTTAATGAAACAACTGGAAATTTCATATTTATTTGGAATTTCCATGATTTCAGGGACTAATGTGATGTCATACATTTTTCAGGAGTAAAAATGATGGTTTACTCACCTACAGTAGCCTTGATAAAAAAACCACAAAATAAATTATAATTTGTCCTCCTGCAGGTATTCTGGCTTTAAAAAGTCCATCTTATTGGATCGGAAAAAGCTTGTAGAATTGCTTGATATGCATCAGAATGGAACCCTTCCATGGAATGAGTTTGCAAATGCTGTGCGGAATGTTCATGAAAGAAGAATGGGACAACCAACTCGACGTAGAGTTGAAGCAGACAAGCCAAAGGAAGAAGATTATTTCTATGCCAACCCTTACGAGTGCCTCTGCGAGGGAACAAAGTGTGATGACTTGCTAGGTGCTCTTAACTCCAGTCAAATACAATGAGTACGAGCTGCATAATGTAAAAATGCACTTTTCTTTCCAACAACCATTTTAAAAGAGGAATTTATGAACGGCTCCTTCCCACTTAATGGCTCCAGTGCTGTACACATCATGATGACCTTTTTAAGTATATGTACACATGAATTTGTAGAGAACCATGGAAAAGAAAGAGGAAAAAAAAAGAAAAAAAAAAGAGAAAGGGAAATATCTGCTTCTATTGAGGCATGCAAAGATGTATCTTCAATTTCACCCTTAATTAATTTATTTATTTATCCAAATTTGAGTTCAGTATCGCTATATAACAATTTTTAATGTTGCAGCCTTAAATTAAGATAAGCCATTCTAGAAGTTCACTGCATCTTCCTCTTTACAAACAACAATCAAGTAATAGATTGTAATAAAGGGGGGCGAGTCAAAAACTTGATTATGATCCTCTTCAAAGATAAATTGGATGCATGCCATGGATTCGTCTTGGAAGCCTCCTTCTGTGATTTAACAGGAGTTCATGTTTCTCGTCCTTTGGAAATGGAGACAAAAGCGTGTCCTTAACTGGTGCAAATGCTTCTGCTTCTTTCTCCTAAAAGAATTTTCCAAGGTCCCCTAGGATATCACCATTTTCCCCGCAAAGTCCAAGGTCCTTGAGCCTCCTTTCTTGATAATATTCTAACTCGGCCAATTCCAATTCTTTCTCCTTAAAGATATCGTCAATTTGCTGCAGAAGCTGCTTCTCCCCTTCTCTTATTCCCACGGCTATAGCAAGTCTTGAATCTAGCTTTGCTGCTTTCAACTTTTGATCCTGCCATTCACGTGCTTTGTTAGTTATTTGCAGAACTCAATCAGCATCAAAATTTTCACATAGGTTCCTTTCCATTGGGAGGAAAGAAAGTGATTTGAGAAAAAATATGAATTGGAGAGAAAATGGAAGTAAAGAAAAATTTAAAATTTTCTTTCTAAAAGACTGCTTGTTTTGTTCCTTTGCCTTCCACATTCTTTCCCATCAAACAAATGAAAATGCTTTATAATCCATATTTTTTCTCCTCTCTTCCACACACACTATGAATGTGCATTGTAGGATGTCATGTGGTTCCTCTAGAAGTGCCCGTGATGCGGATATATAGATACTTTATACCTATAAACTAGAGGGCAATGTTTTAATGTGCATGGTTTTCCTCCCTTAAAAGTAATATACAAATCATACCTCTTCAATGGTTGTATGATAAGCAGCAAGGGCAGTTTTGCAGGTCTCTCTAATCACTCTGCATATTAGCTCCTCATTGTCACGGCTCACAGGCAATTCAAGATGACCCCAAATGGAATTTCTAAATATTGACTCCAAAAGGAAAGCATCAGTGCCCCCTAGAGCCACTAATCTCAGATATGGAAGCAGCCCTGGTGGAAGTGGGCGGTTGTAGAAGATGTCAAAGTATGCTGTCTCACCAAAACCATTGGACTCAGCAATGTCCAGTTTGTCACCAAAAAAGGGGTCTGACTCAGATATCTGCAGTGTCAAGGTATATGCATTCCGGTCTGCATTTGGTTCAATGAAACCGTAGTCCAGAGCCAGTTCGGCATTGCTTTTATTCAAATCATATTGGATATACACCTACAGTAAAAAGTTCCTTCCATTGTTATGTGTAAGTATATTACCATTGTATTTTATGTCACCAATTGCACGGATTCTTCTTCTAAATACAACATTGACAATGTTCTCCTTAAGGACTTATACAAAATAAAAAGAAAAAATGAAATGAAATTCTTCATCAGATTATTAGCTTAAGCAACAAGTAAAACATTAAAAATGTAGAGAAACTAATGAGAGAAGTTTTACAATTTGTTCATAATTTTAAGTTATGGAGAAGTTCATTTCATTTTCTTCTTATTTCTTTTTCTCTTTGAAAAATATTACGGAAAAGTTTGTTCAAACATGTCCTGGTTCGTAACACACTTCGTTTTCCTTTGACTAATAAGAGCTGGCTTGCTAGTTCATATATAAGCTTCTTAGATACTATCATGCCCCTATCGGCTAAAACTCCTTACATGGACATTGATACATTTATTATTAAAGTATATAATAGGTTTTTTTTTAACGAAAATGATGCAATTTTACAAAGAATTTACCAAAATTAGCAATTTTTAGAAAATTTATCCATATGGTAAGTCATGCCACAAAACCTCATTGTGAAGAAGTTATGTAAGTAGAATATGACTTTAGATTTGTCAAAATGAAATTGTGTCTAAAGAGGAAAAGTCGTGTTTGGCCATACAAATTTGATTAATTTGTTTTCTTTTTATTTTGGATGAAGTTTTACACAGAAGACATGATTTCGATTGTTTTTATATAAGTCATGCACCCCTTACGCATTATGTATAAATAAGTTTGCTTTTACTAAAACAATTATTGAAATAGTAGATGTTTCATCACTTCACACTGTGTTTAGATAAAAAAAATATTTCAAACTACCATATTAAAATTGGGAACATGTTATTTGTTATAATTGATAACAATTCTATTTTTTTATTCATGTTTTAATTTAAATTTATAACAATTTACATTAACCTCCATAATGTATTTATTTATAATTATTATAATCAAATTACAATAAAACAATTGTTGTGTGCATCAAATTATATTAGAGATCGTGTCAGTGTCATACCACTTTATTCAAATTAAAAAAAAAAAACTTAAATTAAGATTAATCAATATAGTGTCGATCAAACACAAATTCTCATGACTTTTTCACAATAAAATTGTGTTATTTTGGAACAATTATAAGGTAAATTTCTCAAAAACTATCAATTTCGAGAAATTCTTGGTAAAATTGCATCATGGTTAAAAAGTGAGAAGAAAAAAAAAATAGAGGCAAGGGTACTTTACCTGGTCCCCAGCCTTGAGGGCAAGGGGGCTCCTTAGGGAAAATAGGTAATCCCAGGAGAAAAGGCCTGCTGCTCCTTTAATTTCATAAGCATGATCATCTGTAGTCACTCTGGCACTATGGTTTATCTGACCCACAAATTCAATTTGGAAAATACAATTTCAGACACAAAACAAGTAATGTGTGCACTTCAAGGAGTAAAAGTTGGTCTTCCTGTAATATCTACTCCTTTCACAGTTATTCCTCTTAATTTGACAGATTTTTCTTCATTTGATCTCCAAACAAGTAAATTGGTACGCTCACGACAGAAGAGAGAAAATGAAAAGGACCTTACCAAGTCAGCAAATGGAATCACAACTAGATTTTCATTGCGAAGGCGAGAAAATGCTCTTGATCTTAGAATTCCAAATGCCCAGAAAAATTCATCAATGGTAATAGGAGAAGGGAAAAGCTTCTTATTAGGGAGTATAATTTCTTTTTCCACTCTCCTAAATTCGCTCTTTACATACTCTTTCACACTCAGTGTTGTGCTTAGAAGTTGAGTCCCTACACAAATCAGTTGAATCAGTAGTAGTACTGAAAACCTCAGCACAAAACAAGCATTTCCAAAGGTAACTAACTACTCCAAAAAGCACAATCTTTTCACCATTTATTTACATTATTTTGCATTAAAACATTGACACAACCAAGTAACTAACTAACCTTGTAGCTCTGAGAGCTCCTCCTCTGACCTGCACTGGAATAACCAATTACCAACTAAATCAACCAACCACATGAAAACAACCAAAATCCCCATTAAACATGTTTAACAAGCAAACCAAAAGAAACCCACCAATATATAGTAGAGCCAGTTTCCTTGGGCAGAATACTGAAGTAGTGCTTCCAAAGAGAATCATCCTTTGACCTCTCTCTTATAAGAAACAACACAACAGCCAACCAAGGCTTCAATCCACTACACACTTTCCCAATCTCTGAAGCTGCCACAGCATCAGGGTTAATCCATAGCCTCTTGGGCACCTGTAACACAACCTCATTCCTAGAAATGTCTTTGAGTGCAACCAATCCTAGGCCTTCTGGCCCCATACCAGGCTTCACTGGTGTTTTGCGAGAGACAACACCCTCTTCCTTGAGCCACTGCCAGAAAGTGTCAACTGCTGGAGGCACTGATATCTCAGTTCCCAGAGAAGCTACACATTTAGCAGAGAGTGGGGTTTTTAGGTGTAGAGGAGACCCCTTGGCTGCAAAGGGGAAGAAGTTTGTGCCTTGAAAAAGAGAAGCAGAACCTGAACATGCAGGAAAGACACTAGCCATTTTTCTCTGGTTACTGCTTTTGTATATTGTGCTGTGTTGTGTTTCTAAGACCAGACTTCGATCCTCTCCTACGTTGCGGATGTGGATAAGGTTCTTTCCATCTTGCTGCTGCTACAACCAGTTCACCTTTTTTTTATTGCTTTTTGGACTAAATAGCTAAATACACATTGAAACACTTTTATTTAGATAAGTAATTAATTTTTTTAATAAATAGTGTTTAGTTCTTAATTTTAATTATTGATGACTTAAACAAAATAAATATTGAAATTGAATTCAAAGATAGAGACAACAAAATATTGAAAGAAATAATATATATATAAAAAGATAAAAAGAGGCTTAAGTTAAATTGGTTTTTTTTTCTGCCACAAGCCACGTCCTGTGACTAACCCACTTGAGGGTATTTCTTCCTGCACCCATACATTTTATGCAATACCATAATTACCCTCAATACCATAATTACCCTTGATACTTCTGAATGATTCCAGAATAAGGATTCTGTAAGCAAAAAGTATTTCTGGAATAGGGGTTCGGTAAGAAAAATATGTTTTCAGAATAGGAAATTTGGAAGACAAAAAATCATTTTGGAATATCTTTTCCAAAATAGTAAATACATAATTCATAAAATGTGTTATATGTTTCGAAAATATTTTGGGAAAGAGTAATCCATAAGTCATTTTTAAAAAGAATAAAATGATCTTTTCTAAGAATGATGGGATGCGGGAAGTCATTTGTTGGACAATTGCTTCCTGCACCCAATCAATTGTGACTGGCACCCGACATATTTTTAAAAATTCTACAATGCCCTTGTCTTCTTCACTTTTGAAAACATTGAATGGTGAGGAAGAGGAAGTTCATGGATGTGTGAAGCTTTGCTTTGAGCTGCAAAAGAGGAAGTTACATTCATTGTTGTGCACGGACATTCAGTATAAGCTTCGTTTGCCAAGTTAATGAGGTAAGTAATCCATTTTCGTTCGTTTCTGGTTTTTGTTCGAGTTCAGCTGGTCCCGGATATCGGAATCCAGAATTCTGTTTTTTTGCTTACGGATATTAATATCCGGAAGTCAAAATTTTCAATACGGATATTAATATCCAGAACTGTGGATCGTTGCTTCCGGACGCTGATATCCGTAGTTCATCATTGTCTTATGGATGTACATATCCAGAACTAGTTTATGCAATCCGAATATATATATCCAGAAGCTAACTGTTGATATTTTTTTGGTTATGGATTTATTTATCCGGAAGCTAAGTGTTAATTTTTTTCAACAGCCGAATGGATACAACAGAGTCATACATGGGAGTTTTAGGGGAGATTGATGTGTGGGATGGATTAGATGATGTTGATCTGGAGCAGTCAATAAGTTATAACGCATTAGATAATGACCACAGGACACATGAATGTAGTGAGGTATTTTCTACAAATGAGGTATGGTCAATGTTGGGTTGTGAATGTGTTTTTTATGAATTATTTTTAAATTTGGCATATGTTATTGTAGGTATTTCGTGATCGAGATGAGCTGTTAGAGTGGGCGAGAAGTGTTGGCTATAGTTATGGGTTTGTCATTGTTATATTAAGGTCAGATACATGGACGGGCCAACGAGGAAGGATGACCTATGTATTGTTAGGTTGTGAGAGAGGAGGTAAATACAGACGGTATAAAAAAGAAGTAGATGTCAGTCGAACTGGAAGTAGGAAGTGTGAGTGTCCTTTCAGATTGCAAGGCAAACCAGTCAAAGGTGGTCAAGGGTGGATGGTTGAATTAATTTGTGGTTCTCACAATCATGACTTGGCAGAGACAATGGTGGGTCATCCGTATGCTGGAAGGTTAAGGTTAGAGGAAAAGGTTATGGTTGAGGATATGAGTAAAACTTCGGTGAAGCTAAGAAATATTTTACTAACCATGAAAGAGAGAAATGAGAAGAATGTGACAACGATTAAGCAGGTTTATAATGCAATCACTGTTCATAGAAGATCACAACGAGGTCACAGAACAGAAATGCAACAACTGATGTTGTTACTGGAGCGAGACAGGTACGTGCGTTGGTGTAGGTGTGATGAGGTCTCTAATATTGTGCAAGATATATTTTGGACACACCCAGATTCAGTAAAACTAGTGAACTCATTTAATATTGTCATATTAATGATAGTACGTACAAGACGAACAAGTATAGGATGTCGTTACTTGAGGCTGTTGGGATTACGTCTACAGGTTTGACTTTCTCCGTTGCATTTTGTTTACTAGCAGCAGAAAAGGAAAATAATTTTTTTTGGGCCCTTGACAGACTTAAAGGGTTGTTTTTGAGAGTTGATTCATGCCCTAGGGTGGTGGTATGTGATAGAGATGTTGCCTTAATGAATGCAATTAGAATGGTGTTTCCTGAAGCTTATAATTTGCTCTGTCGGTTTCACATTGATAAAAATGTGAAAGCAAAATGTAAAATGTTGGTGCATCCAAGAGAGGCATGGGATCAAGTAATGGAAGTGTGGGGATCTGTTGTGGATTGTGATATTGTTGAGGCCTTTGAAGATCGTGTCAATGCTCTTCGAGTTGTCTATTCTCCATGGCCTATATTTGTTGATTATGTGATGGATACATGATTACGTCCACATAAAGAAAAATTTGTCAAGGCATGGATAGATAAGTTGATGCACTTAGGAAACACAACAAGTAACAGAGTTGAGGCGGCACACTGGAGCCTAAAGAGAGTTCTTCCGAATTCGATGGGGGATTTATGTTTCTACTGGGATTCCATCAATAAGATGATTATTTTACAACATAATGCAATCAAAGCTTCATTCCAAAAGAGTTTGCGTGTGGTTGGACATCGGTTTAAGGTTACAACTTAAAAAAATTGTTAGGTTTTGTGTCTAAATATGCTTTGAACCTTATTTCGGAAGAGCTTGATAGGGTTAAATCAGTGGGGTTTGATAAAAGTAGGTGTGAATGTAGTCTTACATGTACTCGTGGTCTTCCTTGTGCGTGTCAATTGGCTTCATTTGGTGTTGGTAGCATACCACTTAAATCAGTACATGTGATGTGGACTCGTTTAAGCTTTGAAGACATTGCAACTGAAGAATCTTCATCTGAGTTGTCAATTGATAAAGAGTTTGAGGTCATCGCGAAGCGGTTTAAAGAGTTGGATGTTGCAGGTAAGGTTAACATCAAAAGTAAATTGCAGGAGATTGCCTTTCCAGAGAAGACATCTATTTACGCACCAGATCATAAGGTGAAAACAAAAGGTGCTGTAAAGATGTCTCGTCCTACCAAATTCATGAGATCAACTAAGCGAATCCCTTCTTATTTTGAACATGTGGATTTCTTACACTCACAACATGATAGTTGTGCAAGCAAAAAATCTAATGAAGAAAGCTTACCAGAAATTGTACCAGCAAAATGTATTCCTTTCCTTGATCAGTTCCCTGTAGGGTATCATCCATATATTGTTGATGTTGTTAACGTTAAGGCTGATGGCCATTGTGGCTACCGTGTTGTTCCTGCCCAATTGGGAATGGAAGAGGAGTCATGGGTTGTTGTTCGAATAAATTTGTTAAAACAACTAAGTGAATGGAGACAAGAATATGTTCAACTCTTTAGTGGTGATGATAGATATGAATACTTGAAGAAGTCACTTCTAGTGGAACACATGTCTATGGTACCGACCACTAACACCATTTCATTTTTACATTGCATTTCTTTATTTAACCTTGTTTCTCAATTGTACTTGCAAGCAGGAATAGATAAGTGGATGACAATTCCAGACATGGGATATGTTATTGCAAATCGGTATAATGTCATTCTTGTTTATTTGTCCATGTTACAATCATTGAGTATTTTTCCTTTAAGAACCCAAGCACCAAGTAACTTTCGTCATCATCGAATCATTGCAATTGGGCATGTCCACGAAAATAATTTTGTGCAGGTATAAACTAAACCAATCAAGATTTATGTGCTAAATTAAGATTTATGTACCTTATATTTATTACCTTTATAGGTCAAGCTCAAAGATGATTGTCCAATTCCACCTACGGATATATTGTGGGCATCACATCGTTATCCGGCGGTCCAAACTTGGTCAACATACTACACTAGCCGGATACAAGTTTATACCCAACTAATGTCCATTAGACGATATTTGTAATCATAACATTTGTAATAGATGCATGTTTAGCGTAATTGAATGTACATTTGCAATGGTTATGTATTTAGTACATTTGAAATGGTTATGTATTCAGTACATTTGCAATGTTGAATAGATTTTGGAGCTGTCCTACACAATTATGAGGAGCATACGGATGGCCATATCCGAAAGTCAGTGAAGTGCTTGCGGATTTTAATATCCATAACTTAAACAGTAGTCTACGGATAAAAATATCCGGAAGTGTAAATGCTGTCTGCGGATAAATATATCCGGAAGCCACATTTATGTGTGCAGATAAAAATATCTGGAAGTGTGTGAGGTGTCTACGGATAAAAATATCCGAAAGCCAGTGAGGTGTCTACAAATGTCAATGTCCGGAAGTGAGTGAGGTGTCTACTAAAACAGAAGTAACATGAAGCAAAAATCGATAAAGTTCAATTATAAAATCCATATTGAAACATATAGATAAGGTTCAAACACATTGTCATGGATAAAAATATTACATAAAAAGAAATCCTAATACATTATCCTAATACATTGTCAATCATTCCTACGTGCATGTCTCCTGACATAAATAGCTCTTTCATCAGTCGCTCCTCGTGCTAACATAATGGCTGCTTGTATGCCTTCCCAAACAGGGCTGCCCTCCACGACATCGCCATGATCAAGTAATGGTTGATATGTTTATGTAATTCTACG
The DNA here is from genome assembly GCF_051622355.1 of Phaseolus vulgaris. Classification (NCBI taxonomy): domain Eukaryota; kingdom Viridiplantae; phylum Streptophyta; class Magnoliopsida; order Fabales; family Fabaceae; genus Phaseolus; species Phaseolus vulgaris. The sequence goes on from NC_143499.1 coordinate 32,512,119, forward strand.
ACAAATACCCTACAAGCATGAATGACATACTATTAGAAAAAGATAATACAAATTAATACGTTAACAAGGTTAGAAGCATACCAGAGCAGGATGTGACTCCTCAGGATGACTTGACACTGCTTCGTGATAACGTGCATTTGAGGGTACCGGTACAGGACGGTCATCCTCATCCGTATTAATCACATATGGATGTGATACAGATCTAAACCAAGCCATGTACTCTTGAACGCAAGCATCAGGATGAGGTGCTATGGCATAGTCATGTATGACATAATCATTGAAATGTAACCATTGACGGTCCATCCATTTGTATCCGGATGACCATGTCCAAGTACAGATGGGTTGCGAGGGATGATCTGTGTATAGCCATACTGACGCAAAACACGTTCTGGCATGTGCAACTGTGTCCAATTTCCAAGCCTCAAATAACCACAGAATAAGGAAATCCACTCGAATGGACGTTCTTCCCTATGCTCGTTGTATGGACAAAACCGAATGGAAGCTGGTGTCAATGTACCTAACTGTGATCGAACAACAACAATTGAAGTACCTTTTCCAGCATCATACAACCTACACCGAGGTTGGTCTTCAGAATACAATGCTTGCATAGGTCTCATCCTTATAGACGGGAAGTGCTCATAAATCCACCCCTGCAGCAATGTCGCATAACCAGCTAGTTGCTTAGTGTTTGCATAACTACAATCTCCTAGCTGCTCATACATGTGAGTTAGGGTAGCTGTTGCCTAAGAATATCCCCCGGTAAGCCTCAAATCAACAAAAAATCCAAGATAAAACACACTGACTGATGTAGCACTCTTGTCCGCAAAAATAGTGCAACCGACAAGGTGAAGTAAGTATGCTCTGGCAGCCACAGTCCACTGCCTCATTGAGCATGCGTCTTCATACACATCTCTTAGTCAACTCAAGCGCACATGAGATCCTCGGCAGTGTCTTGTTTCTTCAGATGCAAGTGCACGGTCAACACGGAGGGATTCTACCAATAAATCATTCGTCGAATCTGAATCTAAGGTTTCCTGCGTGTAAAAATGACCGACAATGGGTAAATGCAGCAAATTTGACACATCATCAAGAGTGATGGTCATCTCCCCAACCGGTAAGTGAAAATTGTTTGTCTCTGCATGCCACCTCTCTACAAAAGCACACATCAGTCCTCGGTCTAAACTCTCATAACTAGCATGAAGACCACCTAAGCCAGACAATTCTACAGCAGCTTGTATGCGCTCATGAGGTTCTCCTAACTTATTTATCTTCCTCCCATGTGAAACCACCTTCAACTCACCACGATCCTACAATAATCAACATATATCATCAATAAATAGATGCATACTAAATACAAAAAATTATCTTTCATTACTTACCAAACCATTCCACAACTGTCTGGCTACATAATGTTCATAATTAACGAGTAAGGACTTATCCAATGGCCCTCCTGATAGCCTTCATCATCCACTTCAACTTCTTCTTGTTCAATATAATCTTCAAACTGTTCATTTAGAATTGACGTACTTGGGCCACCCCGTTTTCTTCTTACCGATGCAGTTGGTCGCACACGGTCCAAATTAGAACTTCCTCCACCTCTAGTCCTCACCATCTAACATTCAATCCAACATATATAAAAATTTATAACACATATAGTATAAAAGAACCTATAAATTAATCCATACAAGCAGAACAACAACACTAATACGGATATTAATATCCGCAGAACAACAACAAATTTTGGATAAAAATATCCGCAACATATAAGTCTATTATGGATAAAAATATCATCAAGTCACAACGCACTTACGGATAAAAAAATTCAGAAGCCACTAATCACCTACGGATAAAAATATCCGGAATGCAGTAATGGGTTATGGATAAATTTATGCGGAATGCAATAGACAATTACGGATGAAAATATCCGTAGGCATGTCGTACCTTCGACTTCAGAAGCTCTGCTGCTCTGCCTGCGATAATGAAGGTCACGGTGGCTGCGGCACTGCTTCACGCACAATGGAATGGAAGAAGAGAAGAATAGGGTTGCTGCAGGAAATTGGGTGCATATCACAATTAAACTATTCTAAAATTCATTAAGAGTAAATTTGTCTTTTACTAATAGGTGATTGGGTGCCAGTTAAAATGTGTTGGGTACAGGGAGAATGTGCCCATTTGTTGAGGTGCATGAAGAAACAACCACCACTTGAATGTACAAGATAAAATATAGGGTTCTTCTTTTTGCACCCAAACAAATTTCTCCATGCACCTCATCAGTTTTAAAAAAAATGGTTTACCCCTTTTAAAAATAATTTCAGAATGTTTATTTTTTTTTTAATTTCCTATTCCATAAACAACTATTGCTTGCAGAACATCTCTATTTTAAAATTATCCAAAATTGTCAAGATTAGATATTTCAAAAAATGTTAGAGTACAAGAAGAAAACTATACACTACAATAAATTCATCAAATAACAACCAAATTTAGGAACAAAAAATAATTAGTCACTATATTAACTAAATTATTTAAATACTAATTTAGAGACTAAAAATTTATTTGTATCTAAGGTGATTTCTATTATTAATAAAAATTTATAAAATGATTTTTATATTAGTATCTAAATTAGCTACCAAGGTTTTAACTACTAATATTTTAGATTCTAAATTGGTCTCAATTAGTCTTTTACAGACTAATTTAGAATCTAAAAATATTAATAGCTAAAATCTTGATAACTAATGATTAGATATCAATTTTAAAAACCACTTTATAAATTTTTATTAATAATAAAAACTACTTTAGATACTAATAAATTTTTTAGTCTTTAAAATTGTCTCTAAATTAGTCCAATAGTAACTAGTTATTTTGATTTATAAAATTAGTTGTAATTTGATAATTTTCTTATAATGATAGAATTTCAGAAGAAAAAAAACTTCGTGATAAAATATAGGTACTTTTTTAGTTCGATTCGATCATGATTTTAAGTCGAACCTTCAAAATGCATAAAAAAATAGTTTTGTTTTGTTATGCCAATAAAATAAAAAACTACAAACTAAAAAACTAATCATAGATTTAAAAAATAAAAAATTTAAATATTAAGAAGTGGATTTTAGTCTAACTCAACTTTATAAAAACAACTTATAAGGTGAGGTTTGCATCCAGATATATACTATGAAAAGTCATAATCTCTAGTCGATGTGGGATCTTCAACATTAAAAACTAAAATATATCTCAAACAGGACCTTAGTTTCTATTTTATGATTTTCCTTTTTTTTTATAATGAATTTAATTTAAACATGTTAATAATATAAAACAATTATATTATCATTCCATTATAAATATATGATAAAATTATTATTTTAAAATAATTAATTTAAAGTCATACTACACCGTTCATTGAAAACCAAATTTTCTCAAATTAATATTTATATGCATAATTTCATTATAAAATTTTACATACTCGTTGATTTTTTTTTAAGTTACTAATGTGGTGGGATTTTTTATGTTTTGAGTTTTTGGATAGTAATAAGGAATGAGTTATGCATTGTAGTCTATCGGTGCTATTTAATGAGAATTTTTTATTTTTTTGATATTTTTTGTTATTTACTCCTTGTGTCAGTCCTTGAGTGACTTGTCTTATATGATATTAAGAGTGACTTGTCTTATATGATATTAAGAAGACAGGTTTCTAAAGACCAATTACAATTTGAATCAGAGATTGAAAAGGCAGCTCGGAAGAATTGGGTTAAGAAGAGAAAACAAAAGCAAGGAGAAATTAAAGAAGAATCATCAACCACTTCTACCCTTCACGTTGAAATTTATAAAGAAGAAAGCAACATGGCCAAAGAGCAACCACCATAGCCCAAAAGAACACTTGGAGATTATGTTATGCAACAAGGGCTAGGGCATTTTTCTAGTATAGCAATACATACTACCACTAAGGCCTTGGAGATGAAACCTACATTCCTCAATCTGATCAGTACCCATCAATATACAACAATGGACCATGAGGATCCATATACACATTTTTTACATTTTATGAGTTGGTGAGAATAATGAGCTTTAAATAAGGTGATATTGAATCTGTTTATTTGCGTTTATTTCCTTTATCATTGGCAAAAAAAGTTAGGGTGTGTTTGGATTAGAGGGTGTGGGGGAGTGGAAAGTTGAGGGTGAGTGGGAGTGGAAGTGTGAAGAAAGTTGAGGTTGTTTGGATTGGGGTATGTTAAAGTGGATGTGTGAGGAAAGTTTATTGAAAATTGTGAGTGATGTGATAGTTGTAAGAATATTATAAATTATTTTGAATAGTAAAGTTTGTGAGATTACAATTTTACCCTTGTATATAAAAAAAGAATAAATAATGATTAATCCTATTTCATATTTTAGTTAATTATAATTTAAAATTAAAGTATAATTATATTATTTAACATTTTATTAATTAAAAATTATTTTTTATTTAAGTTAATTTATTTACATAATTTTAATATTATAAATAATTTTATAAATTATGTTATGTTATATATATACAAATATATATAAAATTAATTTTAATAATAATTTTCATTATTATGAATAGCAAAATGAATATATTTTAAAAAGAAAATAGAAATTTAGAATATAACATGAGTATTAAGTAGGTGTCAAGATATATAATATAAAGTCATTACATGAAGAACATAATAATGTTAATTAGAAAAAGAAGAGACATTCCCAGTAATAACATTTGAATCCTTCTTGTGGAGATCTTCAAACGGTTTTCTAGAAGACATATCTTATTCCGTTGTATGATAATAATTTCATCTTTTTCATCGGTAACGTCTTCAATGCACCATTTGAAAAAATTACAGCCTAGAACCATGCCACTTCTAATCTGTTTTAAAGAAAACAATAAAATTGAACAATGAATAAGTTTAAAATAACATTCTTAAGTTTGTTTCAAAGCTAATTGAATAAATTTTACCTTGTAGTTGGGACAACCCCAAAAAAAATTTCCAGCATTTTTTTGTGTTGTCGCTATTCTCAAAACAGCAAATTGTCCACAATCACAAATAGGAGCAACGAAGGCACTTGTGTTCCCAGTAACATGGGTAAAAGTACGACATTTTTGCACACTACAACCAGTACAACTAGATGACGACGTGTTGTGATACGCAGACATTGAATGATACTTAACCAATGTTGTCGAAGTAATAAGATGGCAAAAAAGTTGCATTAAAAACAATATGATTGTGTAAATAAGTAGCATGAAAAATAGCATAAAACCTTAACAATAACAATGTCAACGTCAAAAATAACAATAACAATTCATTAATGTTCAACATGAAAATTAGAAATAAAAATAACAATGACAATAACATAATGATAACACACTCAATGGCCTTGATGACGTCGAATGTCACTCAGAGTATCCTCAATTCTGTCCATCCTTTGATCAACCCTGTCAATTCGGGTATTCATGTTTTGTATGCTGGACAAAATTTGAGTTAACAATTCCCTTTGAGTGGGGTTTGCCTCCTCAGGTTGACCACCTTCAACATCTTGTGCTGGCAACTCATCCTCTTCATCATCTTCTTCGTGTGCATGGTGAGGTCTACCAAGTTGCCATATGCCATTGACCTGGAATATATTTAATTTTGTCATACTTTTTTTGCCAAAGTAATGATTCCAGCCTAGCATTATTGCTTGTTCATTCGACAAGTCGAAGCCATACACCTGCAAGATCCTCGTTATCAAATTTGCATATGGGAGAGGCATCTTGTTATCCCGACATTTGATGATGTGTTGCATTATGTAATGAGGCCAATTAATGCGTACATTATTCTTGATTAACCACAACATGAAAATATCTTCATTCAGTAGTTGTGCATAGTTGCTTCCTCGAGGGCACAAGATATGCACCCATGTGTAATGCAACAGTCGGTCATTCATTTTCAGACTACCAACATTTTTGAGATTTTCACCTTTAACATCTTCATGAATCATGGACGATACTGCTAGAGCTCGATCAAAATTCAGTTCCTCAGGGATCGTCCCAGGGGTTAACTTAAGACCGTCATACTGTAGATGAGCAATGGTCATCCAATCTATTTCTTTAATGTGTATCATTTTTTCGCAAATCTCAATGGCAAAGTGACCAACAGGTGTGATTTTTTCATTTGTATAAAATACTCTTACCAAATCCTCATAATACGGAAGATTAATTCCAAGGAAAGGTTGTAAACCTTGCCAATTCAGAAGATTTTGGAATTCAAATCCTGGACCAGCAAAAAATGGAGTATGCATCACTTTTGGTGGTAATACTGCTCTTGCATGAAAGTTCTTTTCAAAAACCACCATTTGACGCCTGGTACTGAAGTATCTTGAATAATCAAGAACTTCTGGAATCCTCGTTGCTGGAGGAGGAACGTCAACATCTTCTGTTGGAGATTTACCGTTACGGGTTCTGTTACGTTTGTGGGATGATGATGTCATCTATAATGCAATTACTACAATAAATAACTAAACAGAAGTTAACATAATATCAGAAGTTAACATAATATCATAAAGCAATGGTGCAAGTTCAGAAAGCAAAATATTATATTGCTAATGAAAGTAGAAGTTCACAAAGCAAAATATTACATGTCCAATAACTAACAAAGACAGTCAAATATTACATGTCCAGTAACTAACAAAGAGAGTCAAATATTACATTAATAATAATTAAAGGTAACCCCCACAAAGAGATATGAAATCAATGCCTAGTCATAAATCCAAACAATTTTGTCATTCGACGCTCATATGGCATCCCAAATAGTTGCTTAACTCTTCTGAGATGGTCACATAAAAACTCGTAGCATTGATCCATGAGTTGTTCATCTTGAATGTTTAGCTCCACGAGCATTGCCCAAATATCAGACTCTGAGTACTGGTATGAGGCATGACGTCGATGGTGGTGTACATGCTCAGCATATAGGTCGTTTCTTCGTCTAATTTCGGCAGCTATATCTTGAGCTATCGTTGCCTGTGCACGAGCAATATTCACCAACTGAGAGGCATTTTCATTTCCATCCTTCATTGATGACACTCATTGTTGAAGATTAGTATTCAACATTGCAAATTGTTCATCAATGTCGTCCATAGTGGGGCCTTTTCTCTTTGATCCTCAGGATGAGGATGTGCCCACAGAGCCAGCAGATGGCATAGAATGAGTGTTTGATGGTGTGTCTAAAGGAGTGTCACTAGATTGGAATTGAGGAGCAGGTGATCGTGGGACGTAGTCATCTGCCTCCTCAAAGTTCGGTTGTTCGGGGATATAATCCATATTATTCTCCCCAAGGTTGACACTGAAATTGGTCATGTCAGGAGGTGAATTGATGTCACGGGCTGTCCTGACCCGACTTCCCGTGGCTCTATCATTGGACCACAACTCCTCCATGAGGTCATAATGGCGAATGGGATTGAAACGCCATTTTGCTGCAGATGGTTTAGCCTACATACATTTCACATATTAGTATATGATGCGAAATGTGAAGTTAAATGTAATTGTTACGTAAAAACGTACTTATCATTGTACCTTAATCAGCTCACTCCAAACTTCGTCCTCGGCTTCAAAAAGTTTGGTGGTCTGGTTCCATGCGAAACCACTCAATCCACCAAACAAATCATGGATTTCCCTCCACCTGTCCTTCAGGCTTTTCTGCCGGTTCTTCACATTATTTTTCTTAAGACCCGATAAACCAGCCTCATTTAAAGCCATAACTATGTTAGTGTATCCTTGAGTGGTCCAACTACCATCAATTCTACACCCTTTTCGTACCTCGTCAATCATTGCATTGAGCAAAATTAGGTCCATCTTCGTCGTCCACTTGGTGAACTCTCGATAAGAACCTGATGAATTTGAAGCCACATTTTTTCCGCGATCCATCTAATTAACTTAAATAAAGTTAGGATGACAAACATTGAAAAATGGTAGAAAATATATTATTTCATGAAATTAATTGTTTACATAATCTTGCCACATTTCGTTTGCTATAGCGTCCCTAATATCACACCCTATCCTGTAATCATGTTCACGAGCATAGGTGGTGCTTGGTTGGATATCTTGTTCTAACAATTCATTATCTACTTCTTCAAGCAGAGACTCATCATTGTCGATCCCGCGTAGAAAGTTATGCAGAATACAACAAGCTAAAACAATTTTTGTCATAGTATCCACATCATAATGTGGCTCAGTCCCACTGGCTATAATTGGAAAACGTTTTTTAAGTACCCCAAAGGTTCTCACAATTACGTTCCTAAGTGATGAATGTCGATGATTAAACAACTCTTTTGCATTTTGTGACCCTCTTCGCGAATATTCTTTCAAATGGTATCTCACCCCGCGATAAGGTGTTATTATATTTCGTTTTAACATAAAACATGCATCACCAAGATAGTATTTTCCTACAAAGATTGTGGAAAGCTGTTAGTATATACTACTACAACCTTTTAATTCTTCTACACACCCAATCCCCTATAACTAACCTTCTGGAATAACCAAAGGATCGCCTCGTACCAAAGCATCTTTCAATATCCTTGAATCGGAGGCAGTTCCTTCCCAACCGGCTAAGACATATGAACTTCATGTCAAAGTCACAGGCTGCAAATATGTTTTGGGTTGGCCAATCTTTTCTCCCTCAAAAACGAGGCGCATCAGCACGTGCAACCTTAGCACGTACATGACTCCTATCTATGGCCCCTAAACAATCCTAATGTAAACAAAAATTCATAACTTTAATTAAACACAAACTAAAGAAGACATTACACATAATTTCAAGTAATGTTATTATCAACAAACCTTAAAGTAGGGGAAAAATCGATTGTTGTTAAGGATGTGTGGTTCTACAACCGTTCCATTAGGTTGAATTAAGAATTCCCCCTCCAACCTTAAAATTGCACTCAAAACATTACGAAAGTGACGGAAAACTTTCTCCAGACCGATCGAAAAAGAATGACACACTTCGATTCTTCACATTATGCCCAATAATATGCAGAAATTTCGTTACTTGTTCTTCCATGGTTGATCGATATGCATCTTTAACAAGTTCAGTTCCCTGTATTCGTTCACATAATTTAATGAAAGCTTCTGGTCCCATGCGAATAATGTGACGAGATTGTTCAGTGTGAACCAAGTACTCCATCAATTCTTGTCTGCGGCGCTCTTTTTGTGGTTGGGACTCATTGATACAGTTGCTTGTAGTAGGCACCGTGCGTAACAATTTCAATCCAAAAGCAATCAGACAAAGAATCATGACTGATGCACCTTGATTATTTTTTTTATTTGTTCTTCGATTTGTGAAATTAAATTCATGTTCGCCGCAACAAGATCGTCATAAATTGCAACTGTTTCCTCAAAGTGTACTATCTCTGCCTCATCATAATTTCTTTCCGAATTCATACCGAACGCGGTTACCGTATCAGTGTAAAAGTACACCAATACAATTACCCTAAAACGTACTTTTAATTAATTTTAATAAAAATATTAATAAAAAGTACTATATCATTCAATAACATAATTTAATCAAACAACAAATAAATATAAACAAACCAAATAATTTATGTACAATCTCAAAAAATATTAACTAAACATTAATAAATTTTATTTATATTCTGTAAAAATATTATTTACAAATAAAATATTATTTCTTATAAACAATTTAATTTTTAAACACTAATAACTATCTAAAATTATTATTACAAATTCATATTTCTTATGTAAACTTTTTCTGACTTTTTAAATTACTTTAACATTTTTTAATAACATTTAATTCTAACACTAATAATTAATGTGAAATACAAATTAAAAAATATTAAGTCAAAATCATATTTCTACTCAAAACTTTCACTGTTTTTTTTAATTACTACAATATTTTTATAATGTTTTTAATTATAACATTAATAAATTATGTTAAATCTACAAAATTGAAAACCCTATACAAATATTTTTTAAATTTTGAATTCCATTCTGTCTAAATTAAATTTTGTAAATATTTTTTTATAAACAATTCATTTTTAAATAAATAATTACTTTCTACATTTATTATTAAAATATCAATTAAAAATACCACTTCTAAAATATCAATTACTTTTTAAAAAACCTACAAATTACAAATTTCTATTTCCAATTATAAAAATATTCATTTTAAAAACATTAATTTTTTTCTTATAAACAATTAAATCTTATAACAAAAATAACTAAAACATTTTTTTTAATGTTTTTAATGATAACATTAATAACTTTTGTCCAATCATTTAAAATAAACAAATCTATTCTTTTATAAACAATATTTAACTAAACTTTTTCAGTTTTCTTTAATCACTACAACATTTTTTTATTTGATTTAATTATAACATTAATAATTTATGTTTATTATAATCAAAAACCTAAACTTTACAAATTTTTGTTTCCATTCTGTAAATCATTCATTTCATACAAATAAATATTTTTCTTAAATCTTATAAAAATTATAATTATCTACTAAAATTAAAACAATAAATCAAATAAAGCAATTAATTTACTAACTCCTTAACATAATTAACTAAACTAAAGTCTAAACAAATTATATCACAACCAACATTAATTTAATAACTCCTTAACATAATTAACTAAACTAAATTCTAAACAAATTATATTACAAAACCATAATCATCCAAACATAAATATAAAACAGAAAAAAAAATAACTTTACATAAAAAATTTAAAAACCTGAAGATAAGCAAGAACATCACAATAGGATGACTGATAGGATGAAGAACACACCACCACGAGTGCCTGAAAATCACATAAAACAAATTAAGAAACACAGAATTTCAAAAAATTTAGAACATAATCGATTATTCCTTCAGTTATATACATAGGATAATCGATTATCCATGGATAATCGATTATGTTAGTAGGCAAAAAACAAGCATAATCGATTATGACAATAAATAATCGATTATGACCCTTTTTCCACACTCCAGATAATCGATTATGGGTTGAAATTTTTACAGATAATCAATTACTAACTTTGCTTCATCGATTATCTTCACCATAATCGTTTAAGCACCATTCAAAGACATGGTCTCACCTCAGAGGAACCCACAGATGAACCCAGATGAACCACAGAGATGAACCCAGGACGTGAGATGAACAAGCTATATGTAACTCAAGCCCCTACCACAAACTATGATGACTTACGAATCTCTCCAACCACACTGCACTACACTCTCTAATGGCTCGCTTTCTTTGCTTTTCTGTGAATGGAGGAACCACCTTCATGCTTCGTTTTATATAGCCAACTTCATTCCACACCCACCTACCTCACCCACTGCATTCACTCACCTTTCACACTTTCACACGGTCAAACGATTCCTGAGCCAAGTCAGGAATCTGATGCTTTCATGTGGCATGCATGCAGGGGCACTGTTCAGCACAAAAGTAAGGGCACCAAAGTAACTTACTATGAATGACGTGGCACTCCCTCTCCTCAGCTCAACTTTCTCTTCATCTTTGGAGAGAACCGAAATTCACTCCCATTTCTCTTTCCTTCCACCCTCACCCGCAACAATACATTGATCCAAATGGGGTGGTGTTGTGACTTCCGTCGTCGACAACAGGACCACCCATGGAAGCAAACAAGCCCTTAAGGAATGGTTAAAATCACATCCAAATCAGAGCCTCACCAGTTGGAAAGTTGTAGAGGATAAATTTTTACAAATATTTTTTCTACTATCCCGGTAAATCAAAGCAAAGTCTGACATTTCTATGTTCAAACAAGGATTAGATGAAGCCTTCTGTGAAACATGGGAGAAATTCAAAGTGATGACGAGAAAATGCCAAAACCAAGAGTTTGAGAATATTACACAATTGAACATCTTTCATAATGGCCTTAAATATGATACGAAAATGCTTTTAGACCCTGCAGTTGGTGGTACGATGATGGTTGTTGATGTATAACAGATGACAAATATTATTGATGCATTAACATCCATAAATTATCAAGTCCAAAATGATATACAAATTGAGACGAAGAAAGGGATATTGGACCATAATACTTCAGATGGAATTTTGGCTCAAAATAATAGTCTGACATAGCAGATGGAAGCATTGACGAAGCAGATATCTATGCTGCTGACACAATTACAAGATTCTTATCATAGCCAGATTCAATCCATGGAGTGTGATTTTTGTGGAGGTGATCATCCAAACGATCATTGTTCCTTTCAGAATAATCCATCTGAAGAATAAGTCCATTACATGAGCAATTAGGGAAGGCAAGGTGGGTTTTCCAACAATAATAATTATCCTCAAGGATGGAGAAGCAATCATAATCAAATTTTTTGGTGGAAACAAGATGTTAGTCCATCTAACAAGCAAGACCCTTTTCAACAACAACAACCACTATATCCTTCAATTCAGGAGAGAACAAACAAATTGGAAGATATTTTGGAGAAATTTATGCAAGCATCACAGTCTAATCAAAGTAATATTGACACTTTAATTAGAAGCCTGGAGACACAAGTGGGAAAAATTGCAAAAGCAGTTGGAGGACCCCCAAAATGGTCAATTTACAACCAACACACAGACATATCCCAAAGAGCAATGTAAGTCAATTACTACTAGGAATAGTTATATGAGAGGGGATTGGTGAAAATTTGATTGTTTGTGAGGAGAAAAAAGACAAGGAAAGAAAAACTGAGTGTGAGGGAGAAGAAGAAGAGAAAAAAGAAGAAGAAGATAGTGTACATATAGAAAAGAAAAAAGAGAAAAAACTTGAGACTAGAAAGAAGAGTGCTCTAATTCTAGATTTACCTTATCCACATGCTCCAACAAGGAAGGACAAAGAACGAAAATTTCTCAGATTTCGTGATATCCTTAAGCAATTGCAGATAAATATCCCTTTTACATAAGCTTTGTAATAGATGCCAACTTATGTCAGGTTTATGAAGGATCTGTTGATAAAAAAGAGAAGGTTTAAGGAGAAAAAGCCAATGCAATTAGAAGCTGGATGTAGTGCCATCATTCAGAAATCTTTGCCAGAGAAATCTAGAGATCTAGGGAATTTTACTTTGCCAGTCATAATAGAAAATCTTACAGTTGGAAGACATTATTCGATCTTGGAGCAAGTATAAATCTTATGCTTTTATCCATGTTGAAGAAAATTGGAGACGATGAAATACTACCTACAAGGATGAAATTGCTTTTAAGGAAAATTCAATATGTTATTTCATAAAACAATCAATTGTTTTTCTATCAGGGTTAACTAAATAGTCTTTTTGCAAAAATTTATCTAAGTACAATTCACCCCTTCTTGAACTTAGACTCTTAGTAATTCAACAAGTAGAAGTTTGACATGAAAAAGATGAATTATGAATTATGATAAACACTTGATGCTTTTTATGAGAATGTATGAGAACTAATGACTTTATGTTTGTTAATTGAAATTGAAAAATTATAGCAATTTTTTTATAGCTAGCCTACCCTATTGTTTATTGTGTTTTGTTTTCTTTATCTGTGATGATAATGTATTTTAGATGGGAGCAGATGAATTTAAATGTAAGAGAACTCCCTAATGAACAAATGGAATATATATATATTTTGTTTTCATTACTTTGTTTGAAGTTTGTAAATATTATTTTTTCTATGAAGAGAGATGTATTTTGAACTACTATACACATGATATATGTTTGTATGTAAATATTTATGTTAAAATATCATCCATATTATAATATTATATTATTAGATGTAGAAAAAATAGAGATGTTATATATATATATATATTATAGATAATGTTATAAGTAGAAATTGAAAAAACAATTAAGAGTTATGCTTTCAAACACAATTTTTTCATTTTAAAATCGATTTTACAAACATAACTTATTCAATTGTATAATCTTATTTTTAAAATTACAAATAGTTATAAATTCGATAAAAATTCATCTTTATACATCAATTAATGACATTTGTATATAGATTATATTTATAACCAGTTTAAAAGTTGGCTTCCAATGAATTATGCTAACACAAAATATTGTACATAAAAATAGTAAAAAGTAAATTAAACTTTTATTTTATAATTATATATAAATTATTTTAAGTAGACAAAGTGAATTGGAAAACAAATATTAACCAGTATTTCTTAGTTAGATCAGCATATAATGTGTTATGGGATGGGAGTCCGAAGAAGGGAATTATTCTTTTCCAGTTATGTGAAAATGAAAGCATTGTCCAGTACAAAATGTTTTACCTGTAGAGTGCTAAAAGAAAGAGTAGTCTAGTAAACATAGGGTGAGAGATTATTTATGCCTATGTGTAGGGAGCATGCTGAAACCACATCATATATGTGTTTTTTTAATGTAAAGTGACATATAAGGAATGGTATTCAATTGATAGATGACTGGGAATGCTGCGTAATGTTACAGACAACAAATCAAATGAACAATGCAAAAATAATTAAAGAGTGAATGAGAAAAAAAATTATTGAGATGGGAAGAAATATGTTTTCATATAATTTTCAATAAAAGAAATTAACCAATGTTTCAATAAAACAAATGTTTAATTTTACTTGCTTATTAGATATAATCTAAACTTCTTTTCATCATTTGAAAAGAGAGTTGGTTATAAAGTTGATTTGGAGCATCTCTAATAATAAAATGCAGAAAAGTGATGTCCGGTGTAAGAAACTCACCTTCACTTTTCATACCACTCACCACCATTATTTAAATTATTTTCTCACCAAATATCAGCATTTATTACAGATATGTTTTATCACTAACCAACAAATTAGTGAAAGGAACCCTACAAATACAAATGAACATGGCTTGATGTACAACATGCATGAGCTGTAAAGTAAATCCACAAGAAACACAACACATTAATCACATTTACGTACAGAAAAAGCTGATACACTTTTTTGAGAAACCAATCTACTAACTGCTATTATTTTTAGAAATTATCTTCGGACACTTATATTTTTTTCTTACTTCCACTTTATAAATTTTTAATGGTAAAATATCATGTTTAATTAATAAAAATAAAAATAAATAATAGTTTTTGTTATTAAATTAAAGTAGAAAAGAATGATGATGGGAAAGTATCATCACCAAACAACACATTCATTAATTTATTGCAGGCCTTTTCTTCCGACATGTTTCCTGATTTCTTGAGATTTCAAAATGTAACTCACCTCTCAACAGAATTATATACCTTAAAACACGTTTGTAAAGTCACAACAAATCTGGTATATGTCACACTTTCTAATCTCTAGAGTTCTTCAAATTCCCAGAAATATTTATTTTTAGCAGTTTTAAGCGCCATAAATAAATTCTAGAACTCTCTTTACAAAATAACCTATTATAGTTTTTTTTTTAATTTAAGAAGTTAATTAGAAATTATGCAATTAACTAGGTACTAATTTTTAAACAAAAACCGTAAAATGTATTATCACTACAAACCATAACATTCCATCAAAAGTGACACACGAAGTTGAATATCAAATATACTAATTAATTTAGCCCCTTTTTTGTTATTGAGTCCTAGGAATTGGTTATATGACATCAAAACCTCAATGTCCCAAGTATAGAGAAAGTGAGGGGTAAAAGTACACAAATGTTGCAATTTTGTCCCAAAATTATTAGAATTGTCAGATTTTTTTTTATTACTGAAATCAGATAACTTGTGAGGTAAAAACACGATTTTGAAAAAAAAAATTATAAAGATATCGTGCTTACATAAAATGATTTTTGTGAAAAAAAATTGTGAAGACAATTTTAGTTATATAAAATTTATACTTTAATATTTTTTTTTTAAAAAAAAAATTTTGTTTTTTATTTTTAAAGAAATTAAATAATGAGTTAAATTATTAAAAATATTTTTTTTTATAAAATTTTATAAGAAAGAACTTAATATGCTCATAACAATTTTAACAGAAAGAGACACTACAAATGAAATAAAAGTTGATCAAAAGTTGATCGAGAGATAAGACAATGTAAATAATTTTAAAAAACCAACTATAACCAAATGTTGTGGAATTTATATTCATCGATAATATGTATACAAATTTTATAATAAAAATAATTATTTTTATTTTATTTTATTAATATAATAATATTTTTATTTTATTATAAATATATAGAATATTTTTATTTTTTATTATAAATATATTTAATATTTTTATTGTATTATATGATCTGATCTTTCAATTTTTTTGGTTTTTTTTAGTAATTTTTCTTTGCTTTGAGCTTTTTAAAAATTTAGGATAAATTAAAAAAATCATGAGTTGATATGAGAGAGACACAGTTTTTACTATTGATGAATATCTCTTTTTCTATACTTCCATACTTTTACCTAAATTAGTGATCTAAATAAATGATATTAGTGTTGATTTCCTCTTATAAACAGTATCTTCTTTGAAACAAAGGCTTAAAGTCACTTTTTTTTACCTTATGTCGTTTTCATTAAAAAAAAAATCTACCAATATGATAATTTGGGATAAAATTGTACTACTTATGCTTTAGAAAAAAGTGAGGTGGATGTTAGTCAAGTCCGAACAAAAACGCAACCTAAACAATTATTAAGATAAATGATAATTTAACCATTTTTAGAATTGTATAAATTTCTGATTGATTTTACGAGTTTGTAATTAAATATATATAATAAAAGATAAATTTAAAATTAAATAATATGAAAAAATTAAAATATATATAATTTGAATTATTAATGCCTGTACGGTAGGGAGAGGGTGGACTCCTGCAGGAATAAAACTCTATTATTTACATTTCCAGAAGCTTCCAAGGAAGCACCTTTTCGTTCTCTTTTTCTAGTTAGATTCAACCATTACTTCTCATCACTCTTCATAATTCCAAGTTAGAATCAAGATTGCACAAAAAAACCATAAAAATGAAGTTTGGGAAGGAATTTGCTGCACAAATGGTACCAGAATGGGAGCAAGCATACATGGACTATGGCTACCTAAAATCGCTCTTGAAAGAAATCATAGTTCAGAAGCAAAGAAACAGGCCTCATTCCAGTGCCACCCCATCAGTTCTAAAGAGAAAGTTATCACTCTACAGAACTTTCAGTGGCCTCACACAGAGGCATTACCAGCCCTCGAGCCCCGACCAGGATATTGAGAACCAACCCATTTTGGTGCACTCAGTGGTGCGAGATGGTCATGAAAATTTTGAAACTACCTTTCATATGAGCGCAGAAGAAGGTGGAGAGTACGAGTTGGTGTACTTCAGGAGACTTGATGACGAGTTCAACAAAGTGGTGAGGTTCTACAGGTCCAAAGTTGAAGAAGTAATGAAGGAAGCTGCTGAGTTGAACAAGCAAATGGATGCTTTGGTAGCATTCAGGGTAAAAGTTGAGAATCCAAATGAGTCATTTGATTGCTCAGTTGAGATGACTCGTCTTGCTTCTGATGTCTCTGCTTCAACCACAGTTTTGCATGCTAATACTCCCAGGGGAGTTCAGCTCAACAGTAAGTTTCCATCTTCATCTTCTACATTCTGTTAGTATGTGTGTTCTAGTTAATCTCAGTCACTGCTTGCTCAATTCTTTTCAACCAATTTTCACTTCACAGGAGTTCAATTCTATAATTTAAGGAAACGGTTGAAAAGATTTCTTTCATACCAGAAAGAGTAAAAACATACACTGACACACACTATAATAATATTATAATATTTAAAATAAAAATAAATTAAATATAATAAAACATTATTTTATTAATTTGTACAATGTATGTTTTTTATTTTTTGTGGGGTTAAGATATCACCACTCATAATTTAAATGTTTAGAGAGTATAGTTAGTCATTTCAATTTTCACTTTAAAGGTCAAAAGAAGTAATCTTAGTTACTAAAGTAAACCTATTTTTTCTTAGGAATATTTGCATATTTGGAGCAGACATTGAAATTGATGTGATAACAAATGCTATTTGCAATATGACCCCAGTCATTCAAAAATATCACTGATTTTATGTCGGTAGGTGCGTGTAACTTGTGGTTATCGTGTGGTGATTAAGTTTGAAAAAAAAATATAATGGTCGATCTTATCTGATTACTGTGGTTGGGTTGGGACACATCCATTATTGTTTACCAGGCATTGGGTTATGATTGATATTACATTTTTTATTACCAGTCTTAATATTTATTTATTTTATTTTATATGATTTTATTTATTATATAAAAATAATAATTATTTATAATACATTATATTATAATAAAAAGGGTTTGATTAATCAAACATTCTAAACAGTTGAATTATACGAATATGAACACTTTTTTTAATTTAGTCAAATATTTGTTAATTTATGTTTTGTTTTTTTTTTTTGCGACTGTACTTTTATTTTTTTTATTTTCATTATAAATTTTGTATTATGAATTTAAAATGTAATTAATGATAAAATAAAAAATAATTTAATATGAAGTACAAAATTTTATTCTATATTACTATAGATAAAGATAAATAAAATATGATAAAGCAAACCGTACAAACAGCTGAGCAACTCGCACTTGGCAAGGTTGAATAACTTAATATTTATTTATTATAAAAAATAAGTTACAAGTTTTTTTGGATAATTTTACGAAACTGTCCCATAATATTACCCTTCTTATTTAGACAGTGAGTAAGTTAAGTATCTAGGTTTGGTAAAACCCATAGTAACATGCAGATCTTTAATTTAGGACAAAGTTTAACATACATAATTATGTATTATATTTGGATTTATAGTTGAGTTTGAGACTCTTGAAATGTGTAATACTTATATTGGAAATTGAGAAATTGGTAGGGGAGACATGGTATAGTGTAGTAGTTTTGTTACCTGGCATGCTTAAGATTACAATAGGAGGATGACAAAGCGGGGGTCATGCGAGTTGCTTTTCACAACGCGCTATAAAGATGTAGGAGACAGACTTATTAATCTAGTCATTATGTTCCGCATAGTTCGCACGGGTTAATGATAGATAGGATGAATTGGTTCGCTGATCTGTATAAATAAAAAAGTTATTATTTTATTTTTTTCTGTTAAAAAATATCATACATTTTTCATTTATTATTGTAGTGTGATTTTTATTTTATTTTAAAAAATAATTTAATGTACTAATAAAAATGTAATGTTTTATTTTAATAATCTAAAAAAGTTAATATTAAGAGTAACATTGGATCTAGTTTTAAGTAAAGTCTTATATTTAAAATTTATTAATAAAAAAATAATATAAAAAAGAGATTTCAATAAAATACTCTTTAAAAAAATTAGTCTTCTTTATTAGAATATTTGTACCAAAACTTTTGATAAGATTTGATACATACAGTGAAAGAGGGAAAATAAATGCAAAAATAAAACTTTAATTATTTTTAATCAAACATTCTAACAATTCTCATACTAAATTCATATTTTGATCTTAATTTAATGAATTGAAACATGGATAAGATTTTATTTTTTTTAAAAAAAATATTTTTTTTTATAATTAATAAAATTTTAATTATTTTTTTTAAAAAAATTTCTTATGCGCGGGTTAACCCGTGGACTACCTCTTATGCGGGAGAGACTAGTAAAATGAATCTGCATGCCAAACACGAGACATGTCTATGTGGGACAGACCAAACACAAGATAATATATGCTCAGGGTATATGGTATATCTTAGTATATGCTACCACTTAAAGCTCTTTTAAGATGAATATTAAACAATTGAACTAATTTGATTAAAGCAAGAACTGTTATTGTGAATTACAAAATATATATATATATATATATAAATAAATTTGTGAAAGGAACGAGTGATGGAGAATAAAGCAATAACTCCTAAAAGAAAAAGACAAATCCTGAAGAAAGGTTGACGAGATAAGGGACAATTCTCACATTTCATCCAAGAATATTTCTGTGTATTATATCTCTCTGAAGGTTATTTTTCACCAATACTCATTCTGACTCATGACAGTGCCTCTTCCATCTAAATCAATCAATCTTGTCCTCAAGGTTGAAGCTAGCTCGATAGTCTGAATGAACGAATACATGAGGGACATATTGTTGCCCTCTAAATGATGGTTCCAGATTGCACTAACTAACTTGGTTGGACTATAGGACCCAACTCATTAGACATCGTGTTATTGACCATGAACACCTTTGCATAACTTCAACAAGCACACATGAAAAACTGGGTCATTTTTTGCAGTTGGCGACGATAACAACTTGTAAACAATTAGTTCTACTATTTCCATTATTGGGAAAGGTCCAAAAATATCAGACTCAAATTTCTATGTTTTGTGAAGGGTCGTTGATTGTTGTCTATATAACTGCAATTATAAAGGTAAGATGACCTTTTTGGTATCTTTATTTGTAATTTTTATTTAGCAATTGCATTTTTCAAACCGTCATAATAAAATTTTAAATGCATGTGCAATTGTGTTTGTTTGTAAGCTTTTGCCTGTACTAGTACAAAACAAGTCGTGGCAGGCCAATGGTGTCCTACTTTTTAGTAAGACATAATTTACTATTTGCCTGTGTTTAGAAGTTCCATGATTACAATATGCAATATATCAGTTTTGCTTTTATCCTTTTTATTCCTATGTCTATGATTTACTTTTTGTTGTGCTTAGGGGTTTCATAATTAGAGTATAGCATTTATCAGTTTTGCTTCTATCCTTTTTTACTCGTATTACTACGCATGTTGGTTTTTATATTTCACATACTGGTTTTGCTTTTCCCTGCATCTGATGGCATAATCTTATAGTATCATTTGATGAATCCATCTTATAACCTCATCTCATAACATCATTATAGTATACTAAATTCCAATGTTTAAAGTGAATGGTAGAGAAGTTCTCAGTTTATGCGTTGAGTCATTTTCTGGTGCATGGACAGGAAGGATTTCCACGGTAATTGAAGATATCAGAGAGGAAGGAAGTTCCCATGATGGACATTTAGAGAAGTTTGACAATTTTGTCGAAGGTAAAGTGATTGAAACTACTAACAAAAAAGTTGAAGTACAGAACAAGAAGAAGAATATCAAACCTATCAAACCCATCAAACCTGCTTCTGTGGATATACTTAATCGAGTGCAGCTAAATAACACATATGAGACTCCTCGTTCAACTATAAGAGGCATCATCAATTACCCTGGCCAAGCAGAGTTAAATTTCAACAAGGAAAATTTGAGCAAAGTAGAAGAAACACTCAAACGGGCTTTTGTTGAGTTTTATCAGAAGCTTCGACTTCTAAAGAACTACACGTTGTAGACGCTATCACAATCTCTTTTACATCAATAGTTGTGTTATCTTAACGTTTCTTATGGATTTGTATTTACTTCATGAAACAGATTTCTAAATGCGTTGGCATTTTCAAAGATAATGAAGAAATATGACAAGGTAATTACTAAACTTTCAAAAACTTGAAGCAAGAAACAAAATTGCCTATTCACCTCGATTTTTTTCATGCTTTAGATCACATCAAGAGGTGCAGCAAAAGCTTACATGAAAATGGTTGATAACTCCTGCCTTGGGAGCTCTGATGAGGTGAGAATTGCATATATGGACCTAAGCCTTGGCATCATCATTTTGAATGCATTATTACTTAGTTTTATGAAACTCTTTTCCCTGCAGGTCACCAGGCTTATGGAGAGGGTGGAAAATGTATTCATTAAGCACTTTTCCAACTCAAATCGAAATAAAGGAATGAGCATCCTGCGACCTAAACCAAAGAGAGAAAGGCACAGGATTACATTTTCCATGGGTAAACCAGTACTTGATGTGTGTGTGTACATGTTACATAGATATGCATAAAAAAATATGGAATTTTGGTGTGCAATGTGTACTAACTTTGTATATTCGCAAACTTCATGAGAAATCATTACATGGTTCAAGATTATCACACATATTCATGGTCTTGAAACAATCTTCACATGACATGTAACTGGTGCTCAGGTTTTTCTGCCGGATGCACTGCTGCTCTAATAGTGGCTCTTATTCTAATTGTCCGTACGCGTAAAGTCATGGATCATTCAGGAAGTAGCAAATACATGGAAATCATGTTTCCTCTTTACAGGCAAATTTATATGCTGATTTTGAAATATACATCTTGTCTGTCTGTAATGTGAAAAGGAAGCAGAAAAATTATAGCTAACTTGTCGTTTTCAAACTCTGCAGTTTATTTGGATTTGTAGTTTTACACATGCTGATGTACGCTGCTAATATATACTTCTGGAGGCGATACAGAGTGAACCATTCATTCATATTTGGTTTTAAGCAAGGCACTGACTTAGGCTACAA